>NC_071589.1:5922021-6194521 GCF_024509145.1 Vidua macroura
CTTTCTAGAAAGATACTATAAAATTTAATAACATGTTATATTCCTATATGTTATATTTAAGACATCCTATAGTATAGTGTAGGAGGAATCTAATTTTCTGCTACAGGGTAATATACCTTTCTATAGGTTTTTGGCTGTGTTTTTTTTTTTTTTTTTTATTTTTTTTATTTTGGTCCACTGGAGTTAAATGAAAAAAATTACATCCTTCCTAGAAAAATCAAACAGAATGATGAGAAAATAATACCCTTAATTTATTTAATACAGCATGTGAGTATTTTCCATAAGGGTTTATATAGCTGCATAAAAACCCATTGAGGACCTGTTGGGGAGGTGATTTGAGATAGGATGGAGATGTGTTCAGATGCTGTCTTGGCCAAGCAGTGTGGAGGCTCTGAAATGGGACCTGGGACTGTCTAAAGGGGGGGAAATTAAAAATAAATAAAACCCAGGAATTTCTTGCATCTCTATTTCCACTCCTAGGATGCAGTTAGAGGGATGATGGAGTGGTGGGTGCAGGGCTGTGGCATGAACTGCTGGAGCAGGGTGAGACTGGGGGCTGGATCTTGTGCCAGGGGCTGGAGAAAGGAGCAAGGAACTCTTCAAGGTGGGAAAAATGGGCTTTGGAAGTAGCATGCAGGGGCTGTGCCACCCTGCATGGCTGTTTGCAGCAGGCTGAGGGAGGCAGCAGGGTGGTCCACAGCAGGGTGGACAATGCTTTTGTCTGCATTTTGCAGCACTGCCTTGTCTGTCAGGGCTGAGTTCTGTGGTGGTTTTGCCTGGTGACACATGGATTTGGCCATATCAAATCCACCATACAAAGTGGGGCAAAGATTCTCTGTGCTGTGCTGGTGGGCAGGTGTGACAGGGTTCAGTGGGCAGATGGCAACTGGGCCCTTCTGAGTGCTCACCCTGCTCTGTGGGGTCTTTGTCAGCTGTAACCACACCAGTAAAAGGCCATGGCTGGGATGCTCTGCTCAGTGATGGAGAAGATACCCCATGAGCTGTGGTTCTCCATGGAAAAGTGCAGGACTGGGCTCCCTCTTCAGCTTAGCTTGGAGCTGTCCATCCCTGTAGTGTCAGAGACCTGCATGGCCAGTTCCCCAGCAGGATCCTAGGGAGCTAGTGCCATCCCAGAGAGAGAGAGAGAAGGGAAAGGTGGTAGCCTTGGTCCTTCCAGATCCCCAGAGAACAAGTGCCTTTTAATAGCCATGGCAGCTAATAAGCCCTGCGTGGTGACAGCCCTGCTGTCTCCATGGAAACAGATCGAGTATCACATAGCAACATGTGCCTCATGTACCCATAGAAACGGCCCAGAAGCTTTTTAGCATCTTCTGTTAGATCTCTGCTCTGAGAGGTGGTGGTGGAGTTTATCCCGAGGTGAACCCACTGCTGCGGGGAGGTGGCGCTGGGGTGAAACTGGGGAGGAGGGTCCCAAGGGCTGCAGGAAACCAGGGGCTTTATGGGAATCAGGCATGTAAGGCGCCCCTCAGGTGGTTCAGTAGGGTGTTCCCAGGCTAATGAAGATTTTGGAAGTTTTTATCTCCCACATGACAGCAGTAGGACTTGGGGGGAATGGGGTGTGCAAAATAATTTGAATCTGATGGGATTTGGGTTACTGAAGGAGAAGAAATATAAAAGATGCTCAGGGCTGGAGAGCTGGAAACCACCTCACCACAGGCAGAATGGTGTCACAGTAGGATACTCACAGCTGGGTTTTCTTTGTGGTTCCTGGAGTCACTTCATCCTCAAGCTGGGGTTCTCCAAGCCACCAAAATGAGGTGTAGAGGCTGGGAGTGCCCCTCCTCTGTGGGCAATGCTCAGCAAGGGGGAGGCAGCAGGACACACACTGTCTCTACATGCAGCCTCTGCCATTTCTTGCTCAGCATCTCATTAACCAGCCTGAGCTGTTACAGGTTAATTAGGATTTGTAGCTGGTGAGTGTGAAGGGTTTGCTGAGGTCACACCGTGCTAAAGTTCATGTGAAACACTGTGAATGTCATTGCGTACACATGCTGGGTGCAGCAATTGCTCTGAACCACTGTAGCAAATGCAACCTTCCCCAAATTTATCCACCAAGAGGCTGAAAATTTTAGGAATTCATTTATTTGGAGCTGTTGGAGCATTTCTTGCAAATACGTTTCTTCCCCCATTGTTGCAATGTGTTTTTAATGGCAAGCCTGCATGGACACTTATGAGTATCCCTGGTTTCTGTAAACATTCAGTTGAATAAATGTGATGGGTTTGGGAAGGTTTACAGATTTGGTATTTTAAAGGCTGTGAACTGAACTGTTTGATTTTTTTTTTTTTTTTTGGTGAACTTTCAGACCTTCCTATTGTCTCTTTATTTTTTTTCTCACAGCTTTTGTTTGGTCTATGGGGGGCTGGGAGACACCTTTAAGTAACACCTTCAGCAGTGTCCAAATCCCACATGTTTTGGGGAGTGGGAGCTCTGACTTTGCTCAAGTGCTTTTTGAGTGGGACTGAGGAACTTGGAAACTTGGAATTTACCCTGTGGTTTGTGTGTTATGGGAAGATAAATGTGAGTCAAGAGGAGGTGCTGTGGGGGAGGTGTTTTCTGTGGGAAAGTTTGGGGTTGTGGGTCCATTCTGGTCAGACATGAAACTGATGCCATGATGGATGAACATTAAAACTGGAAAATCTGTGCTGAAGCTCTTCTGGCTGGTGGGGCTGGCAGCAAAGAGACACCTCTGCAGTTGTGCTGTGCCCTGATTGATGATCTCAGGCCTCCACTCAAGCAGCAGAAAGCTGGTTAAATAAACAAATAAATAGGGAATTGTGATAAAATTTCCAATTATTTGGCTTCTTACCCTGACAAGTATTTGCTTCTGGGATGGGAGTTACCCCTGGGTTCAGCAGGTACCCCCATGCCAGCACTGGGCAAGAGAGTTGCCCCGTCTGGCTCCCTGGTGCTCATCCCGCTGCGTGCAGGAGGCTCAGTGATAATGGCATCAGTGCTGGCCTCAGAGGAAGGTTGCAGCCTGCTCAGCGAGGTTTAATTAAATCTGAAATCCCGTCTGTTTTCTCCTGGGCTTTGGCTTGGGATGCCACGGGTAGGGAATCAGTGAAAGGAAATAAAGATAATTAGAGCAACTTCAAGGGCTGTTGCACTCCCAGCAAGTGGGGGGTTGGAGGCTAGGTGGGCTGCAGAGAGATTGAGCTGTGGTGCTCCTTTGGGACATGCATGGCATGGATGGGATCACTCCCAGGGAAAGACTGAGCTACCACTCCAGCTGAGTGCTGTCCAAATCAGGAATTTATTCAAACCCAGAGCTCAGAGTTGGCAGTGCCATCTCCAAAACCCCTTAAATGACTGGGCAGCTCTGTGCCGGCAGCAAGCATCCCCTGCAGTGCGTGTCTTTCCCCCCCATTTTTGGGGATCTGCTTATTAAGGCTGTGAAGAGCCTGGCTATAAATGAGATACAAATGTACATTTAACACCACGTGTCCTCAAGGCCAGTGTAGATATTCTGATATTTAAACTAGCAGAGCCAAGGGGAAGGAGGCAGCAAATGAAAAAAAAAAAAAGAGTAAAAAAGGAAAAGTAGCTCTAATTGAGGTCAGTATTTGAACAGCAAAGATCAATTAATTCTCCTGAATCAATAAGTCTGGGTGACTGAAATAACACATCCCCACCAAGGGCTGGTACCGGCTGAGAGCTGGCCTGGAGTGAGCTGCTGCTGTGGTGGAAGTTTCAGGGTTGGCAGAGACTTCACTATTGACAGAGGTTTTGGTGTTGGCAGAGTTGTTGTTGGCAGCCCTGAAGGATGCTGAAGCTGGTGGTTGGCTGTCAAGGGCACTGGCGGGCAGCTTCCTCTGCCTTCAGCCTTGCAGGAACCTGTGAAAATCTACTTATACCCCCAAACCATGGCCCCTTACCCGCTATGCTTCCATAACCAATTCTTCAGGCTAGAGTAGATTAACTGAGGGGGTGGGGAAGATTCCCAGCCAGGAAAGGTGAGCTGCAGCCAAGGTGCTAAGTAGTGCTTCCCCGCTAGTTCCCACAGGATGGATGGGAACTATTGACATCCCCCCTCACTTTTTGGCCAGCTGAGCCTTCCCAGGGTGGTGGCTTAGCAAATGTCCAGCATTCCCAGACTCACATTTTCATTCTCCTTTATTGCTCTTCCAAGAAAACCCGCGTGGGGGGGTGGGGTGGGGGTGGGGGAGAGGAGATTATCACCTTAGCGTTAAATACCCTGAGGGAAGGTGGGGAGAGCGGGTTGTTTTTCCTAGTCTATCTCCCAAGGACAGCCGGGCTGAGCAGCAGCACGTGCTTGTGGAATGTGGCACCCATGGGTGCAGCCGTGCTGGGCAACACAGTGTGGAGGCAGCCAATGCCTTCCCGGTGAGTCTGCACCCCCAGCAGGCAGGAGAGCACAGCAAGAAGGAGGAAAAAAATCCTTGTTGTTATTATTCCATGAATTTTATACATTGGACTGATGTATATGGCAGATTAGATGATTTGCCTCCAGGCACACAGGAAAAGTGATATGAGGCAGGATCTTTTTGGCAATCCTGCTTCTTAAACGTGAGATGAAATCTTGTGGGATGGGAAGGCGATGGAGGAGCTGTGGTTTGGGTCCTCTTGGGGTCGTACTGTCCCTGTACCATGAAGCTTGGTGAGGCTGCAGCTCGCCCTAACAGTGCTGCTTTCTTCCTCCATCCTTTCAGAGGAAGGGAAAAAGTCGCTGCTATTTCCACCATTTCACTCGGTTTCCAGGTTAGGAATCCAGGACGCTCTCAGGTTTGCCGGAGGAAGGTGAGAGAAAGGCTGTAAAACCTGGCTGTGCTCATGAGATTATTTATGGCTGGGTTTGATGCCACGTTCGATGCTTTTTGCTGCCTTGTTCCCACCTCCCACAGTCCCTCACTGCAGCTGGGCTGGAGGAGGGGGAAGGGGAAAATGCCTTTGGCAGCCCCCATGGGGTTTGATCCTGCCCTGCTTAGGCAGTAGGGGAGATGAGAACGTCAGGTCTCTGCAGGGTGCTTAAACAGCGGATCTCACCTGGCCTGGCTAGAGGAACACAAGGGACAAGAGGCTGGTGTCAATGTCCCCGTGCCAACTCCCTGCAAGGTGACACAGATCCTGGAAACCCCCCAGCCCCTCCCACTGTTGCCTTTGAAGACGCTCGCAGCAGGTGCTAATGAGCGTGGCTTGAAATACCTCATCGCCTTTACATAGGTGGGGTTTACTGTGTGTATGAAAAGGTAGAAAAAACACCTGTTTGCTGGCCGAGCGTGTCAGTGGGAGCTTCCTCCCCCTCTTGCTTCTCTCATCTCGCCACCTGCGTGTCCTGTGACCAGCACGAGGCTGAGGATGCTGCAGGTTGCGAGGCCATTGGATACCAGGGCAGGTGCAGGATGCATCCCCTGTACCACTCCGGGTGCAGCAGCATGGGCAGGCTGCAGTGCTGGTGTAACTGTGCTCCAGCTGTGTCCCTGGGAGTCAAACAGAGCTCCTGGAAGTGCCCCTGGTCTCAGTGCTTCAGCCCCTGTCTTTGGCTGTTCTTTCCCTTTGTGCTGGTAGGGAGTCAGTAAAACCAGCACCAACACAAGGAGTTTAGAATGGGCACAAGTAGCACCTTTTTTTTTGCCTCCAGCCACATCCTGAGCTGCAGATGAGAAGTGTGATTTGTTTTCATGCTTTTCTCGTGATTTCTGGTGTGTTCCCACGACTCCAGCTGCCGGGACAGCCGGGGAAGCAGCTGGCTGGGCGAGCTGGCATCGCTGGGCACTCCTCGCTCCTCGTGGCTGGCCCACGCCTGCCCAAATAAAAGCTGGGGAGAACACGGAGCTTGCAGGCTGCTGCTGGAGGTGCGGAGAGTGCTTTAGCAAACTGGCATGATCTAAAATTACTGAGGCAGGATCCTGCTGGGGAAGCTGCTCGCAGGGTGCTGTGTGCCCCATTTCCTCAGCAGCTCCTCGCGGTGGGAGAGGCTGATGGCAAAGCATCTTCCACGGAAAGAGGGG
Source organism: Vidua macroura (assembly GCF_024509145.1). Lineage (NCBI taxonomy): Eukaryota > Metazoa > Chordata > Aves > Passeriformes > Viduidae > Vidua > Vidua macroura. The sequence goes on from NC_071589.1 coordinate 5,928,013, forward strand.
CGCCAGCCTTGGGTCCGGGCAGCTGGTGCTGGGTGGGCTGTGGAGACCCCCCACACGCATTTTTTTGGAGAGTGGAGAGTAAATACTGTCAGCGAGCATTATGTCCCTGCTCACTGCCACACTGGTGCTGCCGATGCTGCCTTGCACCCACCCTGCCGGCAACCTAAGCCCAGGCGACCGTGGCCAAGAGCAGGCGCCGGCCAAACCCAAGCAACTTCACAGACGCACTCTGTGGAGCAGCTCCACTGAATAAGAAATTGTTGCGTAACCTCTAACAAGCTTCCTCTCTGGTTTGCAGCCACTTGTCTCTCTCCCCTCTTTATTAAGCTGGCGCGCAATTCCCGCTGGGTTTGCTTTCCAAGGAGGGCTGCTGAGTGGATAACGGGGCTGGGGCTGCTGCTCACCATATAGCCTGCCCCGGTTTTGAGTGTTTTTTTAATGCTGGGTCAGCGGTAGAGCTGGGGACAGGGACACCTGAGCATGCGCCCAAGGCATCATGAGCATCACTGCTGCCCTGGGTGCTGGATGAGGCGGCTGCTGCTCCAGCACTGCCGGCCTGAGCTGCTGTTCACCCACTAAAAATACGCAGAGGCTCTGCTGCCTGGAAGGAGGAAAAAGCTGAAATATTTTTCTTGGAGAGAGGAGGGAACCAGGACGGGAGGGCAAGGAGGCACTGCAGCGTGCCGGCAGCAGTCGGAGGGGATGGCTTCTTTCTGCCGTGATCCCCAGGGCCGGGCATGATCCTGTTGGCTTGAGCTCGCTCTTGCTGACACACACCATTGGCAGCAGCTGCCTGAACTGGTTATGCTGCAGGGAAACCCGAGAGGCTTTGGCTTTGCTGGAAATGAAATGAGGAGAGGGCAGGGGGCCCCGTTGGTGGGGGGAGGGGGGTTCTGGCTTTCCTGCTTGGGGCTGAGGGAACAAAAGAGGAACCCGCAATGACATTTGAAGTGTTGCACAACTTGGCACAATTGACAGTGGGTTGGTTTTCTCATGCTGTTCCCTCTGTGCATGGCCTTCTTCTTTCCTAGCCCTAGCTCTCCCCTTCCTCCCTTGGAGAGCAGCTGGTGCTGGAAGCTCCTCCTGGATGATGGTTCCAGGGAGGTTGTGTCTCATGAGTCCCTTTGCCACCCAGGGAGGGGAAGACGTGTGGTGGAAACTCCTGACAAGGAGGCTGATGTTCCTGCTTTGCCTCCTGGGGGTTACAGAGGGACAGTGCTGAGCCCCATGGGGTGCTTGCTCCTGCCTGGAGATGTTAGTGGGGAGAGGGGGACATCCCTGGGGTGGTCCCTTTGGGATTGAGCCAGCCCTGTGATCCCGCTCCTGTGGGGTGGATATTGGGTGGCTCTGTGTCCCCCATCCTGCTGTCATGGTCCCCCCAAAGGTCCCTGCAGCTCAGCTAGGGGGGGACCCATGAAAGCAGCTCTACAGTGGGTGGCTGGCTCTGCTGGCTTGTCCCTCTGTTGCAGTCCTGCTGGAATGCCTCCCTGCATGCAAGCAACATAAGGGGTTGGGGTTTCATGGGATCCAGCTCTGCACTGGCAATCCTAGGGACTTGGGATTACAAGGGGCTCAGGAAGTCCTGAAATCTGTCCTATCCCCATTAGCAATGTGGGAATTGCAGGGAGAGTGTCATTCCAAACCAGTGAAGTGGAATGAGTGTTTGGGAACTGGCAGCTCTCTGGCTTTTCTCCCACCACTCACAACCTTTCTCTTGCTCACAGAGACAATTTTTGTATTTTACTTCTTAAAATACATATACATATATATAAATACTGTATCTTGGCAGCTGCTGTTTCTCAGCACCTGCTATTTCCCTGGGAAAATGGGGATTTGGTAATGGTACAGCCTCCCTGGACCCTGGGGCCTTGTAAACCTGGCAGTTGTTTATGGCACTGTGCGGCAGCATCCTCGCTGCTGCTCTGCTCTCCTCCTCTGAGCATCTCCCTGGCTGGATCCTGCTACGGAGGGATGGGCTCCTCAGGGGTCGCCTTCCCCTGCTCAGAGTTTTCTGGGGGCTCTTTGTGGCAGTTTGGTTGTTTGAAGATGCAGGGTAGAGCTGGTCCTGACTCAGTCCTGGAGCATCCCCTTCTTGAGTTTACCCCAGTGTGTCCCTGAGAATGGAGCTGCTGCTTTGGGTTTAGATTTTAATGACTTGCTGGTTTCTAATAAAAATAACCTGGGTGGACTCCTGGTCTGTCCATTGACTGACCAAGGGCACTACTCTGGGTTTCAGTAATGGTGGGGCAAAAGCATTGCATGGCCCCTCACAGGGGCTTTGCAGTTTGTCCTCACACCATCCAAACTCTGCCTTTTGCTGTGCCTTTGGGACACTCGTCCTCCTGCCAGCACCCATGGAGCTGGGGCAGCCTCTGCCATGGCCACGTGTCCCTTTGCTGCTGTGATGGAGGCACAGAACATCATCATCTTCCTCCTCTTCCTCTTCATCACTGCTGGAGTGAAAGGCTTGTGGCGATGATGGGCCCTGATGGGGAAGCTCCTGCCCTTTGCTCCCTGCTGCTGGATTCCCATCATGGCCCCACAGAGGGAAAACCTAGCCTGGGGCTGGCTGTGGGATTTTATAACCCTGAGAATGAATCCCAGCACCATCCCTGTCTCTCTGGGGAGCAAGGTCATGTCGCTGCTCAGGAAACCATTCCCTGGGAGCAGCAGCTTGTTAAAGAGGGAAAGAAACCCAAGGGGGCTGGGTTTGTGTGGGGCTGGGAGTTGGGGCGCGGGAAGGCTGGTGGTGGATGTGGTTCCTGCAAGCTCCCCACTGCTCTCAACACATGCTCAAGGTTTTTCCCCAGTTCAGGTGTGGAAACACAGTGTTTTGGGGGATTTCATTGCACATGGGCGATAGTGATCCTGCTCTGTACCTGCAGAGTCTTGGGTAGTCACAGTTGCATTGTTCACTTGCACGTGGGCTGGCTCTGGTTTGAGGGCTCCTGAAAAGTGATGAGCTGTGGGGTGATGGGCTGATCCAGGAGAGGACATACTGTGGGATGATGGGGGATGTAAGACCCAGATTCCAGTTACTCCCCATGAATATGCAAAGCTGGGGGTTAAGGTCTGCAGGGTATCTTGGAGGATATACAGTAAAGTTGATTCTGGGTGTCACCAGTGGGCATAACCCCACTTTTGGGGGAGCAGAGGCAGGCAGTGGGACAGCAGGTATGGCCCCAGGGGCTGAGTGCAGAGGCAGAGTGCTCTGCCCACCCTGGTCATCCCTTCACTGACATTGCACTGCCAGTGATCCAAACTAGCTGTGCCCTTAGCTGTCACCCATCATGAGAACGTGTGTGGTCCCCAGCACTTGCTGCATCTCCTGGCATGATATCTCAGCCTCTGTTGTTCCCCACTCGCTCCATCACTAGTGTGAAAACTGCCCAAATACAGGCCCTGCCTGGAAGCATTTAGCAGCAAATGCCTCACCTAGGTCCCTGTCTCCTGCTGGGGTCCCTGGCTCTTGCCCGGTCCCTGCTGCAAGCTCAGCACCTCCTCAGGAGAAGGAAAACCAGGCGAATAATTCACCCTGAATTATTCAGCTCGCTAATTTATTAGCTGGACAGACGTCACTGCATTCCTTCCCTGGGCTGCCCACCAGCACATCCCAACCTTCTGAAAGCGGAGAGCATTCCTTCCCCTGCCGTTTCCGCTGGCTCGCTCTGTTTATTTGCAAATCGCCCATTTGCGTGTGTTACTTGGATCCCTCTGATTGCGCCTGCCTTTGATTTGGGCACGTAGCTCACTCCGGGGATGGCTGACCCCCAGCAGGGTGGGATGCTGCTCTGAGAACCAGGGCTTTGCCATGAGCAGCTGCAGTCTTTTTTAATTCATCATTTGTTTTCTGCAGCCGATCCCTGATTTTTCTCACCGCTGCTGCTCCCGCAGATGGGAGGATCCCGTGGGAAGCAAGGGAAAAGCAGGCAGAAGTGGAAGAAGAAGGGAAGAATGGAGTGCAAGCTTCTGTCTGGCTCTCCCTACCTGATTTTGGTAGTGGTTGCTGCTCTCCTGTTCTCAGTTCTGTGGGATAAGGCAGGCAATGCTGGAGCTTTTCCAGACTGAGTGCTCTACAGACCACCCTCTTGGTCCAACTGTGCCATGCTGGGGCGCAAACCACCCCAGACACCCCATTGTTGATTCCTTTTCCAGGACTTGAGTTCAGATCCATCCTCTCCAGTGCCTATGGGATTTGCTCAAGTGACTTCCCAGAGAAAGACCAAGGCCAGCTGGGATCCTGTTCCACGTTGCCCCACTTGGGTGCAATATCTGGGAAGTGCACAGGTTCTGGATCTGTCCTCTGAGTTATTTTGGGCTGCATTGCAGGACAGAATCCCTGATGCAAATCTGGTGTGCAAGGCAGGGGCTGCAGGCTGAGCAGGGGGTCCAGCAGAAACAATAAACCAGGAGGATGCTGCATCCCAGCCCTCAGGTTTGAAGCCATCTTTAAAAATCCCTGCAGAGAGCACAGGTATCTGTAGAGAAGAGCAGCCTCTTCCACCCCGTGGGAAGCGCAAGCTGTCCTGACATCTCCAAAGGCATCCCTGGGAACAGAGTGTGGAAGGAAAAGGTGCCAAAGGCAGGGAAAACCCCCATGAAAGCTGGGAGTGAAGCAGCCAAGCTGCTTCCTGAGCCCTGGCATAGGGCACTCACCTTGCAGCAGGGGAGGAAGGGCTGGAAGAGGATGGGATCACTGAGGGGGTTGTTATCCAGCAGCACCTCATCTGACCCTCATCTTCCCAGTGCAAGAAAGCATCTGGAAAGAATGGGAGGTTGTTCCCCCTGCCAGGATGGCTCTGGGATATGCATTTGGGATTGGCAGTGGGACTCTGTCCTCCACAAGCATTTCCCTGGAAGCTCTTAGCATTAGCCATCACCCTGGTGCAAAGAGGAGGTGCAGGACAGCACCATTTGTCCTTGTGGGGTTTTAGGGCAGGTATTCCTGGGCAGAAGGTCCTGGTGTGGCTGTGCTGGGCTTTGGCAAGTGAATGGCAATGACTCTAATTGTGCCTGAATTCCTCTGAACCACAAGTGAAATCTGCAAAAATACAGAAAGTAAACAGCTCAGGGCTGAAATTCCCAGTGTTTTGGGGAACCTTCCACTAGGAAAAGTTTCTGAGCTGCTAACAAAAGGTCTGCCTCTCCTCCAGCCTGCCTGTGTGAGGACCTCCTGGACTGCGAGGGATGCAGCCACAGTGCCATGGGGACTGTGCTGAAAGCTGGATGGACTTTATGCCTTGGAGCAGCTTGAATATTTTCTTCTTCTTGTTGGATTTTTGTTGTTGCTGTTGTTTTGGTTTGGTGTGTTTTTTTTTTTTTTTCTTTTTTATTATTCCTTTGCTGCTTGTGTCTGCGAAACAGGGAGGTTTTAATCTTCTTGCAGACTGTGAGAACAATTGCCAGGATGCTGGAGTGACCTTTGCTGCACAAATAGGAAAGATGGCAGTGGGAACCAGCCCCCCCCCATTGCAGCCTCCATGGCCTGCCCTGCCCTGGGGAGCTCTGCTCACCCCCAGCTGCAGGTGCTGGAGGGGGAGGAGGCTCTGGCAAAGAGATGAGCAGCCCTTGCCTATCTCTCTCTGCATTCTGGCAGGGTCTGGGAAAGACGCTGTCCCCTGGAGTGGGTGGGGCTGTCCCCAGGGGTGAGCATCTCTCACGCTCTCCCCATCCTCCCTTCTCACTGGTCTGGTTCCCAGTCCCTGGGTCACACTGACCCTGAGGAGCTCTGGTCAGGGCTGTGACAGTGACATGGAGACCCGTGAATGTCTGGGGCTTAACTGCACCCAAACTGTTCCTTATCAGCTCCATCCCCAGGGAGCTGGGTGGCTGACTGGGTGCTGGACCTGAAAAGGTGGTAAATTTGGGGGAGAAAAACCAAGTTGTGCATTGAGAGGTTTTTGGGATGCTCTCCATGGGAGAAGCCTGACTTTCCTGGGAAACATCCCCTCACTGGACCCACTCTCCCACCCACCCACAGATAATTCCCAGTGACCCCTTCCCCTCCTGCTAGGGATGGTCTCGGCTCCTCCTGACCCTGCAGCTCCATGGGGCAGCTCTGGTTCCCTTGGCCTCTCCCTGCAGGTCAGGCCTTTCTCTGGCTCTCCTCCAAGTCTTTGGATCAGCTCTTGGAAAACTAAAACCATAAAGTTTGCCCCAGCTGGAATAGGAACACACAGTGGCTGGCTTGGGAGGCAAGCACTGGACCCAGTGGTTGTTTATAATGCAGCAGGGAGGTTAAAAATAACAGAAATTTGAGCTCAGGAAGTTGTTTTGGAGGATAAGAAACTTTTACTTTGGTATTCAGATACCAGGTCTAGTGCTGGCCATCCTCTGTTCCTGATGTCCCCATGTTGTGTCCCTTCTTGTGTCTGCAGCCCCTTCCTTCCTTCCTCCCAATGCGTTGGGTCCTGTTTTGTGTCCACAGGAATCATCTCTATTCCCAAAGAGAGTGGGGGCACTGTGGGAAGCCCCCAAACTATGCTGTGCCAAGTGGTGTTGCAGGGGTGAGCCGACTGGGGTGTTCTGCTCAGGGGTCCTGGTGGCTGTGGGGAGGGGACAGTGCATTGTCACAGCTCCTGTACATGCCCCCTGATCATGGTTATTGTCACTACAGCTGTTTGTTCCCCTGGGGTCAGGGGGGTTCCCACCCCCTGCTCCCAACCTCTCCACTGCCAGCCAGGCACATCTTGAACCACTGACTGCCCCATTCCTGGCAGTTGGAGCCCTTTCAAAGCCTTCCTGGGGGTCTTCTCTGACATTCCCAGCTCTTCTCACTGCCAGTCATGGGTGGGATGTAGGCTGGGAGTCAGATACTCCCCTTCATGTTCCTGGCATCCTTGCACAGGGAGAGCCAAAGGGTTTTGCCACCTAAAGCCTAAAGCTGGTTGGTGACACAGTGTCCCCTGTGACCCCCGCTTCTAGCCCACTGCCAGCTGAGACACCAAACCTTCCCAAACCCCTGTGCAGGCATGTTTCTTGGCATTGATGTTTTATTTTACTTCAGCTCAAACCTTTTCCTTGTTGACACAGTGCCAGTTTTGCTTCAGCTTGCTGGGCTGAGCAAGCGTGACCTTCCATGTGTTTGCTTTCTGGGCTTAGGATCCATCTATACCCTGCAGCCCCAGTGCAGCCAGTGGGTGATGGGGAGCACCCAGCAGGAGTAGCTCCCTGGCGGGTGCAGTGCCACTTCCCCCTTTTCATGTCTGTCCTCCTGGCTTTGGGCCTATCTCCTTGGACCCAACTGTGTCTTGTTTTCCTGATGCAGAGCTGTGTGGGGAGCCAGGCTCCCCCTGCACCTGTGCCTCAGAGCCAGGGAGTGTGTCCTCACCCAGGCTCCCTATAGGAGGTGAATTTCCCAATGAAGGACTAGATGTAAAGGGCTGATCTATCCCATCTCTGCATCACTACCAGCAATACAACCCTCTATTAGCAGGGGAAAAAAATCCCCTCTTCAGGAGGGAACTTTGAAGGTTAATCCCAGGATCACAAACTTTGCAGGAGCGTGCCTGTCCCCAGCCCTGGACCCAGGGTATGTGGGTACATCCAGTCCTGCCCACCTGAGTGACGAGAGTGTCCTCTCTCTGGCCTGGGACACACACACAGGTTATTCCATCAGGGTGAACATTCTGGGGAGTGGAGCCAGTGGCCACACAGCCACTTTGGCAGCATTTCTAGCTGAGCAGAACATGGCAGGGATGGAAACTGGAGATGAGCTGGAGGCTCCATTTGTGACAGCATTTCCTGTGGGATTCATGTGGACTCGCCTGTCTGGTTCTGGATAGCAAAAGCAATGTGTTAAACCCTGTGGGGGTTGTCCCAGAGCATCACCAGCCCTTTTCTTCCCACTAAGTCCAAACAGCACATGAGGCCAAACTTTGCCATTTGTGATTTGTGAGGAAGAGAACTCGCTAAGGTTACTTTTTGGCAAAGTCTTCCTGAGAACTACTTGAGGGTGAAATGAAACGGGGTCACAGAAGGGTTTAATTTGGTACGTTGTCCTTCAAGGGAAGGAAAAGTCAGACAAGAAGTTTTAAACATTTTATAAAAATATCCACATGTGCTCAGCGCAAAACTCACCGTCTTTACCTAATTTAGAAAATGACTTTATATGGAGAAAGATTTAACACTGCTCCATGGAGGGGAAGAATAATGAATACATCTACACCAAATCGCACTGTCATCTGAAGATCTCCAAGTGCTTTCAAAAGGATTGGAGAGAAATAATTGTTCTTCTCTTCCCTGGTTTTAGAAACTGAGGCATGGGATGAGAAAGCCTGAAAAGTGCAACTTTCCTGACTAATTTTAGCTATTTGAAGTCCAGATCTAAGTACCTAAATAAATGACCTGATTTTAATAGCTGATCAAGTCTCCAGGGTGAAGCCTGGAACAAGTCAGGCTCCATAGGTCTGCAAAGGGGGCCCAGGTCTGGAAAGGGAGCCTTCTTCCCTTAATTTGGCACTGTCACCACAAGCCTTGCTCAGATTTAGGATAAGATGAAACTAATGAGAAGGAATCTATTTGAATTTCTTTGAACTTAAGAGAAAAACAGAGAATTTCTGTTTGGAGCAGTCTTGTTGTAGACAAGTGAGTTCAAATCCCTTGGTAGCTCTTGGGGACACGGGCTGGATCCCTCTGGGTCTGGGAAACAAAAGCAACCCAGACTTTTCAGCCCTGTTATCACACCCTGACTTCTGAAATTTATTTAGTAATAAATAGTGCAGATAGTGAAGGAAAAGAAGGAAAAGAGTGAAGGACCTGCACTGTCCTGAGCAGCTGAACTGCTCCTGGTGTGGGGAATTGCATAGAGATGCAATGCATGGACCATTTCCCACCTCTGCAGTGGTGGTGGGGCCAAGACTGCTGGTCTCAGCTCCAATCCTGCTCCTGCTGCCCAAATATAGCCCAAAATCCCTTGAAAGGAAAATGCGATCTCTCTTTCCCAGCTGAGCCGTCTGCTGGTTTTCCAGGGTCAATCTCACCATGAATGAGCAGCAAAATGCTTGCAGAAATGGAGCTTTGAATTAGGTGGGCTTAGTTGGGATCCTAAAGCTGAGCAAGTTGAACCTGAGGACAAATGGGGGCTGGTGACTTGTGTTGGGAAGTGCAATCTCTTCCCAAAATGCCTGTTCAAGCTGGTGAGATGCTTCCCACATATTGTCCTGCAAGGGCAGTGGAGATCCTTGGGGAGATGCTGGCTGGGTGGTGATGTGAGAAGAGGGCAAAATACCTGTCTTCGTATTTTGCATCCTTGGACAGCCCTGAGCTCACTTGTGCACCTCTCTGTGTGCAAGACCAAATTATAATTTAATTATGTGTGTACAACACCAACTCCTTCTTTGTGATCAAGGTCTGTCTGATGAGTGAGAATTGTAATCAATATTTCCTGTGACCAAGGGCTGGTCCCCGCCCCAGCACCTGCATCTTCTCCTCTGCATTCAGCAGCTTGCTTTATTTTCATTCTGTTCTCCAGCAAAATCACCTCCCTCTGAAGAGGGATAGCTGGGCTGGTCATGTCCAGAATTGTCAGGTGCCCCTGAGGCTCCTCCATCCCAAATCTGCATTGCCTCAGGATGGAGCTCACAGTGTGACAGGCAGGGCTTAAGTATGAATCTGGCTCCTCTGGTCACTGCTGGTGCTGGCGGATTCCTGCCTGATTGCTGCTGCCAGAGCCCTGGAGACTCATGATGCAGGAATATTTTTCCTCAGCAGGAGCAAGGCGTTGGGCACCCATTAGCACTGGCAGGGGAAAGGCACCCAGACTTTGGCATTTTGCTTTATACTTGCTGTCTGATGGTCCCATGCCTGATTTTTTGCCCCCTCCCCATTTTCAGTCTGGACACGATCCTTTATGCTGCAGGACCGTGGGCATTGCCAGCAGGGCTGCCTGGCTCTCTTGGTGCTCAGTGGGAAGCAACTCCTCTTGCAGGTGGCTACTCTTGTGGGAAACCCATCTACCTTTGCTTTCTCATAAATATCTCATAATAGAGGTATCTCCTGCTCAGAGTGCCTGAAATGCACCTCCTGGCCTGCTGGCACTGAGGGCAGGAGGAACTGTGTCTGTGACATAGATGAGATGGGAAAGACCAGATCAGAGGAAAATGAATTAGGACACACAGAAGTCCCCTTGATCGGGACAGTTCTAATCCGGCTCAGTTCTCCTTATTTACAGTTGCTGAGAGGGAAGGCAGGAGAAAAGCAGCCTGGCAAGATACACAGAGCTGATCTCCTTCCCCCCAGCTGCTTTCCTCTCACTAATGTATTTGCTGGCAGTGCGCGCTGTCCCCGGAGCATTTTGAGCTCGGTCAGAACAACTGTTCACAGCCAAAACAGAAGTGTTGGAGCAGGCACAGGACTGGGAATAGCTGGGAGTTGATTGGAGCCCCTAGCCCCTCAATACGGGATGCCTGTGGGGAAATGAAGTGCTGACCCCTTCTGTGTCCCCTCCTCAGCTGGCAGAGATGGAGACGCAGCAGGGAAAACTTGCAGCCCCTGACTGCATCAGGGTCCCTCAGCACCAACAGGGTGTTTGTTTCTGCTGAGGGAAGGGACTGGGCACTGGGGCAGTTCTCCCAGGCCATACTGCTTGAAAATACTCCCTGAGAAGCCTCAGGGCTGCTTTTCTCTAGCTCAGGACTCAGTAAGATGAGTAGAGACATCTGAGAATGCTGCCCTGTACTGGGACACAATAAAGGACAGAGTCTTGAGGGAATCAATTTGGTTGCACTTTGCAGTGTTGCAGAGGAGATCAAAATCTCCCCCAAAATTTCCTACACTGTAAAATGAGGCATTTGATACCCCAGGCTGCAAGCATGTGCTTCTCTCCTGAGCATCTCTGGACCTGAGCTGTGCTGGGACAGCGGCATTCCAGCACCCGCTGCGAAATATTCCAGCATTTTTGGTATGGCCTGGTGCAGTCGCCGCACTTGTTACAGGCAAAAACAATGAGAACTTTATGAGGTGTAAATGTATTGTGCCTGAAAGCATCCATGTCCCGCTCAGCTCCATACATACACATACTTCTTCTACACCTCCTCTCCTCAGCCAAAATATCTTGTCTCCTTGCAGGCTCAGAGGAAAGATAAATATTAGCACTTTGAGATGCTCTGATCTAAGTTCTGTCTGTGTTGCTGCTGTTGTGGTTAAAAAGCACTTTTTCTGGCTGCAAAATTCATCAGGGTCCAGTCTCCAGGGTTCAGAGGGAAACCGGAGCAGCTGTTAATGAGGGAGCAGTAATATCTAGAGCTCATTTCAAAGCAATAATGGGATTAGAAAGGAGACGCACATACATTGGTCGTGTGCTTGATGGCTTTATTTTCAGCTTTTTTGTTGCTTTTCACTTTATTGGTTAGAACATCCATTTTGCATTAGGCAGCAGATGATGAAATCACATGGGATCAGAGAGAGGTACTAGTGATGGGCTAAGATGGGGAAGTTTGAGCTTTCTTGGCCATTTCAGAGAGTTTTCACCACACGGAGCAGGAGTTAGAAGTGCACAGGGAGCAGGAGCAGACAATGAGGCTGTGATGGAGAGGGAGACAGGACAGCGAAGGGCAGGAGCTGGAGACTGCAGCCCCTTTATCGAGGCTTGTAATATCTTATTAATGGAAGAGAAACTGCAATTTTATTTTGTGGAAATTCTTTTGTTCCACATTAAATTTTAAAGCACTTTGCTTCCATTACAGTGTCCTGCCAGAGCGTGCTGCTGGCTGGGAGGAGCTGCCCTTTGAAAGGTTTTGGGAGAGCCCATGTTTGTGTCCAGGCTGGGGGAGCAGGGCAGGGTTGCAGGGTCCTTCCCTGGGGCTGTTACCCCAAACCCAACCCTCCTGTCACACCTGCTGAGCATCACCCAGAGTCTGGGGTGGGGGTGTGGAAGGTGTCACGGGTGGGCTGTGGTGGGCTGCATGCCCTTAGTGGGTGCAGGGGCTTGAGAAGGGCTTGCCTACACCCGGAGCTCTTTTTAATTAACTCCATGTGCAGGGATATGAGGATTCTGGAATGGGAACAAGGAACCCTTATTCCCCAATAAGCTTGTCTGCACATGGAGTAAATCAATAGCAGCTCATCAGGAGCTGTGTGCTGGCTGGAGATGCCGCCTAAGGATGAGTCACAAGCAGAGAGGGGGGCAATATAAAAAGAAAAGGGAAAAGAAATCTGAGGTTTGAGTCCAGACCTGGACTTAGGAATGCCCATTGCGTTTCTGGTGTGCCAAACCAAAGGTTTTGTATTGTGTCCCTGTACACTTTGTACTGTGTCCCTGTGTCATCTCCCCTGCCTGCTAATCCTTGTGGGTCGTTGGAAGAGAATTTTTCACCTTGATCCCATGATTATATGCTGGGCTGTGAGTGCCTGAATATCAAGACTCTTTGTGCCTTTCAGCTGGTTATGGGTTGCTCCTCACTGAGCTCCAAAGCAAGTGGTGCTGGCCTTGGGCTCCCAGTGAGAAGGCAATTGAATGGGCTGCGACTGAATAGCTCCAAGGATATTTTGGAATACCATAGGTTGTCCTTGTTGCTTTTCCTAAGCCAAAGTGAGAGAGTCCCAGATTAGTGCAGAAGATTGGGAACCTGGGGAGTTGTGTACATTTTTCATGAAGCTTTTTGGGAGATCAAAAGCATTAGAAAATCATTTGGTTTAAGGTTTCTGAAGTGACCAAATGCCTTGAGTGAGGCTTATCCAGAGCAGCCTGGGGCTGTTCCAGGACACAGCAGTGTGCAGGGCCAGAAGCTGCAGAAGTAGGGTCTAGTAAAGGTTTTGGAAAGGAAAGGATGAATTGCTTCTTACTGGGGGCTGAGTGCCAAGAATGTTTCTCACCTCTGTCCCAGCCCAGCAGTTGCTGATGGTGAGGGTCAGGACATCTGCACCAAAGATGCCCAGTCCCCCTTGGCAGGATAAAGACCCCCACAGTGACAATTTCCACCCAAACGTGCTCAAACCAACCTTGTTCCCAGTTATCTCAGTAAAGATGAGCTGCGGAAGAGATGTGGAAATGGAGCCTTTGCAGCTGCCAGGATCTCTCTGCCCGATTTCTTTCCAACACCAAGAAGCTCCTAGGGCAGTGGGCACCCAGCAGGCACCAGGACTTATTCTGCAGGAATGAATGAATGGAATAAATCCATTTTAAATGCCAGGTTTTGACACAGGTGACAGGCCTTAGGAGGTGGCAGTGGCTCAGTCCCTGCTCTCCCTTTGTAGAGTTTTGACTCTGTCACACCACACTGTCAGGGTTGCCAGCACAGGAGGAGCCACTGGGGTCAGAGCTCGTCCATGGCTGCTGCCAGAGCCCTTTCAAGGCATTATAGATGATGTGCCATCCTCTCACTGAGCTTCCTGGCTATTGTTAGCTGCTGTTGAAGCCTGATGCTAATTAAATAGGGTATTTTGTGTTTAATAAATTCCTACTTGAGTCATGCCAGCAGGAGGGCACTGGCCAGATACCTGCCAGTGCCACTGCAGGGTGGCAGCACTGGAATGGTTCTCCCTTAGAGTCTCCTGTACCCCTCAGCCCTGTGGGTGCTACCTCACAGGGATGCATATCCCTGCACCCTGGTAAGCTTATCTACCTGATCCTTGGGAAGAAAAACCCCCTCCCTGTGGTAGCAGCACCTTGGGATACCCAGAGGGATCTTCAAATGCTGGGAGCAGGATGAGCATCCCTGGTGCCGTGTCCCATCTTGTCCCCTTTCCTGCCATCCCAGGCAGCCAACCCTGTGCTCACCTTGCTCCCTGTTTGTTCCCACTTCCCATCTTTGCAAGGAGACTCCAATGCGCTGCCAGGAAGCTGAAAACATCAAACTGCTGCGATGCCCAAAAGCCCCGGGAAGCTCTGGAGCACTGCCTGCATCTTGACTGCTGGGAAGGTGGGAAGCTGCCCTGCTGCTAGCCAGGCTTCATCCTTCTCCTTGTCTTTCCTTGCCTGGAGGGTAGACTGGACTGGTCTGTTTCCCCTGAGAATACCGGAATCACACTTGGACTACCACTAGCAGCAAGCAGGTTGCTGGGAGGGAATTGCAGGAGTAGAGGACATGGTTGACTCTGTGCCCCTCTCTAGCAGCTGTCCTTGCCTGGGTAGAGGAAACCAGGGGCAGTGCCATCCCTGCAAGCAGATTCCATAGGATGTACCTTAACTTTTACAAAATAGCCGCTTTTGCCATCTTTTCTAAGACTTCAGATATTTCATCTAACATCCATCATGCAAACCCTGCAGTGGAGCCTCTGCTGCTTCTCATACACCTTCCCTCCACATCTACCTTTGTTTTTTGGGCAGTGGGGTGTGGCATGTATAGGACATCACATCTGAGTGCAGGCCAAGATTTGGGCTGGAGCATGTGGGGTGAATCCTGCTTTTAAGCTGGTCTTGCCCTGTTTGCCCTGGCTGCAGCTGTGAGAGTGTGTGAGGCTGGGAGGTGTTTTGGGGTGGCATCCCCTGTGTCCACACAAGTGCCACAGCAGAGCGTGGCTCCTGTACTGAGCACCATCCCAAACGTCTCCTCCTGCTTCTTCCTTCCTCTACCACCTCACTCCTTCTTCTCTGCAAGCAAGATGCTAATCCATGCGTTCCTGCCATGGATTTGCCTGCAGGGTTCAGTTAGACCAAACACCCAACTCTGCTGAGCCCCTGCTCCAGCTCCTGCTGCCCACAGTGGCTCAGCCCTGGGGAGAGCAGCTTCCTGCTCCTGGTCGTTCCACATAAGCCTGGGATGGATTTTAGTCACTGTGGGATTTTGATGTGCTGTCGGGATTTTTCTGTTCCTGCAGATGAGTGTTCCTTGTACACACCTCAAAAGCTGAGTCAGGTGCACCAGCATCTCCCAGTGAAATCACAGACTGGCTGTAGACTCTTCCATGCAGGGAAAAAGGCAGGGATTGTGGGCTGGGGTAGCCTTGACCTCCACTTCCCCACCTGCAGAATTCCCTCCTTGCTACTCATCTCCATTGTGAAAGCTCGGTGTTGCTTTCACTGAAAACAGCCATTGTTCTTATTTTTATTGATCATGGACTTCAAAACCCAAAGTGTGTAAGATGGTTCCAGTCTAATTAGTACTTAACCTGCAACAAAATAATGTATATTACATTGATTTTTTTTTTTTAGAAAGGAAACATTGGCTCAGTTTCTAAATGAAACAGTTTAGCAGGCCATTTGGAAAATCATCATCATGTTCAGACTTTGTAAACATAATTTCTTTAATATTATTTTTCCTGCAACTTGCAGCCAGGTAAGAAAACATACACAAAAATCGGTGGGTGGTTTGAGTCGCCCCAAAGCTGTATTTCTCCAGCAACACTCTGAATGGAAAGTTGTTCCCGGCATTGGCGAATGCCAACCAGTAAGCGGGAAGGGCTTGGTTCTCCCTGGGTCATGCACAGCTCCCAGAGCAAGGTTTCTTCAAAGGAGGCTCTCCCTCAGCTACCCTTCCAATCACAGCAAGTCAGGCCATGCCCTCAGAAACTCCTGGGGACCCCCCAGGCCAGTGTCCCCAGGTCAGGGCAGCAGTGAAGGGGAAAGGAGAAGGTGTGGGGACATGGGGTCTGCGTCCCCCAGCTCTCCTTTAAGCCGTTTGGACCCTTCAGAAGTGATGATAAGGGGCCCTCCAGCCCTTCTGCCATGGCTTGTTCCATAGGCTTAAAATGATTCTAGGTTTGTCCTTGGATTTGTCCTCTGAGCTTTTTGTAAGGTTTGGCCAGGTTTCCTTAGGGATTTTGAGCTTGTACCCTTCTGCAATCAAAATACTGTGCTGGGGACATGAAGGGCGCAGCTGCAGCAGATGTGGCCAAGAGCTGGATGCTTTTGGCTCCTCTTGGAGCCACTGCAGCCAGCACTCTGCTTCTCATCCTGTCTCCCCTCTTCCTCCCCCAAGCCCCACACTGCCCATTTGGTGAGTACAAATGGACAAACCCCAAAGCCTGAGCTTCTCTAGGGGTCTTGGAAGGTGTTTGCCTCTGTGCAGTGGACACAGTTCCCTGCTTGGTGAAGGAGGGTGGGTGGAAGGTGCTGTGGAATGTCCTCATTCCTATTTGCCTTTTGGGACTTCTTGGTGATGACTCTGTGGGTCTGGCAGTGTGAGGTTTGCTGGTGAGGGCTGTGCTGTGCTTCAGATGCTCTGCCTCTCTAGGAGGGTTCCCTCCCAGGATCCTGCCCTGTGCCATGGTTTCCCTGTCTGTCACAGTCTGCACATAAGCATCCCTTGCCCAGTGACTCTGGATGAATGGGAATGGGCTGAGTGGAAGGCTGGGGCAGGGTAGAAACAGGTCATGTGTCTGGGATGGAAATGGGGTTGTTTGTTTAGCTTGCTCACCAAGAGCTCTTCCTCTGAGGTTTCCCCTGGCCCTCAGTCAACAGAGGGAATTCCCTTTCCCTCTGCCCAAGATCCAGCTGGGATTGCTGCAGGGAACATGCAGACTAGCTGTAATTGCTGTCTCTCCCCATGTTCACCAGGTTTTGTGGTCCTCACTCGGTGCCATACTGCCATCCACTTGTCTGGGTGATTAGGGATGTGCTGGATTAATCAGCAGAGGTGGTGATGATCCTGCAGACCTGTCCCATCTCCTGCACTGCCCCAATGACATTCTCCTCCCTGGATGCATCTTTCATGCACTTACTTTGTGTATATTTAATAGGCTGGGATTTGGTTTCAGCTCATGTGGGAGTTTGGGGGCTCAGAAGGCTGCATCCTCCAGTGGCTGGGGATGTGGGGGAGGAAGAGTGGTCCCCAGGGGAGAGGTCTGTGGAGGGAGGCAGAGAGCCTGTGACAGGCAGGGTGCTAATCTTCACAGGGAATACTTTGGCTTCACAAGGAATATTTGGCTCTGCAGGTGTGGGCACAGAGTTTTCCTGGCCAAAGAGGGTTAACCCAGTGTTGGTGGGAGCAGAGAGTGAGCTTGTCAGGGATGGTAAGGGAAGCAGAAGAGCTGCCAGGACAATTAGCACAGGCTTGTTCTCCCCAGCATGTCCCTGGGATGTAATCAGCCTATCGCTTCCCTGGCTTTATTAATACATTGATATTTGGAGGTCTTGGCTCTGTGCAGCGTGGTGCCTGCCAGCCAAGCCTCTGTGGGAAGTGGGGGTTCAAGGTGGCATGTCTCTGGGCATGGCAATGCCTCATTTTGGAAGCTGTTCAGGCTTCTTCCTTGCGGACTGATGGCAGAGGAGGAGGAAGAGGAGGAGGAGGAGGAGGAAGAGAGACATTCCCTCCATCTGTGTGCTGCCCTAGGAAGGGATTTAAATCACAGGTTTGCAAAAAAAAGGAAGTGTGCCTGATTTGCTCAGTCTTTGAAGCCTGCAGGAGCCTCCTGACAATGATCCCCTTCCGGCTTCAGGCAGGTCTGGCTCAGAGGGGATCTCCTTCCCTGGCCATGGAGCCAGGCACTGTCAGCTAGGGCCTCCATCCTGGGGCTGGGGCAGCAGCAAGAATCAGGCTGTACTCCTGCAGCTCCCAGTGAGTGCAGGCAGGAGAGTTTCTGTTCCCAGGGTCAGTACCCCAGATCTCATCTACCCTCTGTGCCAGCAGCAGAGAGTGAGAGATGGTCTTGAAGGAAATACATCAATATTAAAATATAAATAATAAACATAGATTAAAAAAAATATATATATATATGCTTAGGACTAGTTTTATCCTCATCCATCTTTCCATGAGTCTGGGAACTCCTCTTCCCTGTCCTGTCATTCTTTCCCCCTCTAGTGTGAACTTGTCTGACCAGCACAACCTCCTTGGCACGGCAGCCCTGATGCCACATGTGTGGCCATGCAGAGACATCCCTTCAATTCCTTCATTTCACCAACTGTTACATAAATCTGCTTTTATACTGAACTTGTGGACGTCACTGGAGCTCTGTCCATACCCATAACATCACTGTTTCCATGGGAACCAGCGTACTTCCAAGGGGGAAAAAGTAAAAGGAGACTAAAAAAGGACAAAGAAGGAGCAAAATAAGACAAATATGTGACATATCCCAACTATGTGTTGGTGTAGGATGTTACAAAGATTTCACTGCAACTTGTTTAGGCAGCCTTGCATAATGGTTTTTGTCTTGAGTATAGCAACAAGCAGAATCACGGATGGCAGAAACTTAATAGTACCCCAAATATCCGGGGTCCCTTAGTGAGGAAGAGATGCCTCTGGCAGCTCTGCATGAGGTGCTGCTCTGCGTAAGCAGCAGGGGAAGACGCATCTGCACGTGCTGCATCATTTCCCTGGGTTTCCATGCGTTTTCCTCTGTCCTGGAGTGTGGCTGGGTCTGTGCATTGTGAGGAGGTGGCACTGCTGGGTGTTGCGGATGTGTCCTGGAGAGCAACTGGCACCGCTGAGCTTTAGGGGCAGGTGCTATTAAGGGACATTTACAGTGAGTGAGTTTAAATATATATATCTGGCAGTTTAGTGTCCATCCAATGTGCACTTTATAAGGCGTGGTGGGGGAAAGGGTCTTAAATAAGTTATTGAGCCTCAGCAATGGCTTTGGCATATTGAGAGTGTTTTAACTGGTAGCTGCAGTCTCCCTGTGGAAGACCTGGCCATTAGGAAGGATTTTACTGTTCACGACAACATCTTTGTTAATGCCATGTGTGAGCTGCTGGGAGGGAGCCCATCCCCTGTCTCTGTCACAGGAGGTGATGGCTGGTGCAGAGGCTGAGCTGGGAGCTGGGAGGGACAGGTCTGGGTAGAGGATGGGGACATGCTCCCACCTCTGCAGCCCCATTCTGGTGGGATGAATGGGAGGAGTGCCTGTCCCTGAGCCACCCAAATATTAGCTGAAGGTGCCAAACTGTTGGGAGAGGGAGTTCGGGGGGAAGTTGAAGCTTCTGTGGAGGTTGGTTTGGGCAAGTGAGGCTTCACCTTCTTCTCTTCTGCCCTTCTCTCCAGAAGATGCAGAGCAGTGGGAGTTGGGGTCTTAGCACATGGCTTTGGCTGGTGAAAGAGCTGGTGAACTCCATGGGGCTCCTACCTGACCCATCCTGCTGGACCAGGGCTGGGGCCATGCACTGACCCTTTGCACGAGTTCATTTTGGGCTGTTTTGGACATTGCTCTTGGTGCTGAGATAGGCATGAGGAGGAGGGAAGGACTGGGATGAGAAGCCAAAATAAATTTAGCCTAAAGTGCTCCTGCTTGACATTTTATTACATTATATTATATGATATTATATTTATTTTATTAAAGCACCCATCCTTGCAGATGCTGGTCCCAGAGCCAGGCTGCCAGCAGCTGAGGCCTCCCAGCTCAGGAGTTAATTGCAAGCGGTATGTAGGGCTTTTCTTAAAAGCTCCAGCTCCTGAAGTTTGGAGATTATGCAAGTCACTCAGCTTGCAGAATTTTTTTTTATCTTCTTTTTTTTTCTCTCTTTAAGCAATAAGACTTTAAACCCTTTTGGTTGCTGGAAAAAAGCTCTTGAAGTAGAAATCTAAAAGGTTACCAGGAAACAATACCGAAACTCTAAGACAAATAAGAACCTCATCAGGGTTTCAATTTTTTTTTTTTTTTTTTTTTACCAAACAACCATTTTTTTCACTCCCCATCCCCTCTAGATATGGCATCATTCTTTGCTTCATTACTCGGGTGGATGAACAGGGCTCCTCCACACTGCTGAGCAAATCCTACCTCTCCCTTCAGAGGTAGCTGCATCTCAAAGCAGAGGAGAGCATCTTTGCCTGCAGCTGACAGTGCTGATTCTAAGTCCTTGGGAGAAGAATGATAAGATGATTGCTCCCTGAAATCCCCCATTTCCTCCTCTTTTGGGCTTTACAGTCCCTTTTTTGTGTTAGGGGCCACTGGGGACTCCGTAGTCTCGCCAGGATGGGAGCAGAGTGCTGCCTTTCATGGCAGAGGGGAGCAGCCAGCAGTGCATCCCTTTGAACATCTGCAAGCCAAAATGAATTAGAGATGACATTTCCAAAAACACTGCCATGAATAATTGCCCTGTTTTGGTTTCCCAGGTTTAATTGTGAAGCTGCATGAATTAAAAGAACCTCCTGCGTCTGTCTGCACTGGGAGGGAAATGGTTTTGAATTGCTGCAGAGCATTGATGAGGCAGGGATGCTCCTGCCTGGCTTTTCCCCAGCTCAGAGCCAGTGGATGGGGATATGCCAGGCTCAGTGGGGTCATGCCAGCTCCTGGCAGTGTGTCCTCAGCCTGCCAGCTGCAGTGACCTGGGATGGGGCAGACTGCCACACGATAGAAATGGAAACACTCTCTGAGCAGTGCTTGAATTTTTAAACCCTTTTGTGCAACCTCACTGGAGGAGCCTCTGAGCTTTCCAGGAATGCCCTGGCGATGGGACTTGCCTGGCACAAATCCCTGCAGACCACAGGGCAGGAGGCAAGTGCTCCATCACACATGTGCCATGAGCATGCCAGGGCTGCCGTGCCTGCAGTGGCTTTTCCATCCTGCCAGGGAAAAGCAGGTCTACTGCTGCTGTGGTGCTGTGATGCTGCAGGAAGGGCTGTAAACCCTGCAGCATCTTCCCTGCTTCAGCCTGAGCTTGTGTCCCTCAGAGGGGCAGGTGGGAGCAGGCCTGGAAAAGCATCTGGGAGGGCAAAGCTGTAGGGTAGAGACCACATTACAATGACACTGGGGGCAGATCCCTGCCAGTGCCTGGCTGCAGGTCAGGGAAGTGGATTCACTGGATAGAGATAATTTGAGAGCACCTCTGGCATTGTTGCATCCACAGAGGTGGAAATGCTTCCTGCAAATGCTAAAAGCAAAATACAGAGGCCAGTCTTGCTTTGGAAGGAATGTGGTAGGAAAAAAAAAAATCTAATTAAATATTCAGGACTGTGTTGGGAATCCTATAACCTTTAACTGGGCATGACATGATGAGCCTTTTCCTGTTGCCTTGGTGCAGTCGGAGGCAAAGCTGGGAAGGGGTTATTATTTCCATCTGTGAGGCAGATTAATTCTGAGGACTTTTAACTTCCCTTGCAAATGGCCTAAATTAATGTTTTAGGATTTTATTCCCTGCCTTCTCCCACCCCCCTCAAAGGCCAGGCCCTGGAAGTGCCATTATGCTTCTGTCAAAGGGGCTATTTCTGGAATTGATGATATGAATGAAGCCTAAAACTCCACTCTCATTAACGTCTGCAGCTTATCCTGGTGTCACTCCTAAGCTGGTGGGACTTGGTGACACTGCAGGGGAAGGCTGTCATTTCAACCCAATTTTCAAATCACATTTGCACAAAAATTTCCAGGCCTTGCCAGCACTTTCCACACATTTGTCAAATCCCAGCTGCTGTCCCAGTGAGTGAGGGCTTCTCCTGGCACAGAAGCAATGGCTGTGGGTGCTGATGGGGCACTTGGTCCTGGATGTGATCTCTGGGTCAAAACGATGACTCCTTGCTCTGAAAAACAGGCATCAAAGAGAGCCCAGTGTCACCTGTCTGGATCCAGGGTTTTTTATGCATTGCTATGGTTGAGTTTCATTGCATGGTACAAACCTGCAGCCCCTGGTGCTGCAGGGCTGCCTCCCCTTGCCCATGGAGCCCTGCTCCCATCACAGTGCTTGTGCTTGTGGGGGGTGGGGGTGTGGAGGGCTGTCCCACCTCACTTCCCAGCAATGGTAGCTCATGTCCTTGGAGAAGTAGCAGCTGTCCTTGGAGCTGCTACTTCGCTGGAGAGTGGCAGGAGGGGTCAGGAAGGGAGAGAGAGGCATGCAGGGAAGAAGGAGAGGGGGAATGGTGGGAGCTACCTGGGAATAGCAAAGCATCATGGAAGAAATAAATATTAATCCCATAGAAGAGTGTGTGTCCCTGTAGAGCATCACCAAATGCTCCCCTCCGTACTTGGCTCAGTCAGTGGCACTTCCCCAGGGAAAGGGACCCCCATCTCTGGGGCACAGAGGTGCCTGCTCTTCTCACTCCCAAGCCAAAGAGCCCACCAGGACCAGTGCAAATGCTCCAGCTCCTTGGAGAGTGTTCGGGATGCAGCTGGACAGAGCATCTTACCTGGTTACTGCTGCCCTTGGGCAACAGATCCTGATTTAATTCACTCACTGGCAAATCTGATCCAAACTTCTGCAACCAAATCATAGCAAGCATAATTCAATATCTTTCTCTTTTAAATATATTAGGCTGGGTAGTGCTGGCTAATTCAATCTGGGACTCTTGCCTCTTAATTGCGAAAGGTCAGGTGCTGTGAATCGTGGGCACATGGCACTGGGAGCACTGATGGTGGGAAAGGGCTCCTTTGGTAACAAGTGAGCGACTTCTGGACATTTTCCTTCTTTTTTTTTTCTTTTGTTCTCTCTATCTTATGAATTTTAAGAGTCAGGTTACAACAGAAGTGTTACTGCGAATTTCTGTGTGGCAGAAACAGATTTTTTTTTAGTTGAAAAGAATCTGTGAGGATTTTGGCTGCCTGCCTTGAGCATGTTGATTGTAAAAATGTGGATTTTAAAGAATATGCTGGGATTAGCAGTTGACCCTTAAAAGTGGTGACTTTCTGACACCCGTTGGGTGGGGTGGATGGGGTGATCACCTGCTGTGTAGTTATGAACCCCATTATTAATCCTTTTTGTTTTAAATATCAGCCCTGCTTGGTGTGAGGAAGGGGCAGGACCCTGAAGGCCAGCTCTGTTCCCAGCAAATATTTATCTCATGCAGCGAGGGCTGTGGGCTCAGCGTGACACTAGGTGGTGGCAATGCCACCTCTGCCCCTCCTTTCAAGTATTCTCCTCCTCACCTGAACTGCTGGCCAGGGACCAACACTATCTCTGATGCTTCCCCAAAGCTGATTTGCCCCTTCCCTGCAGCAGTGAGAGGCATTCAAAAAAGCACCTTCTGCTTTTGCTAATTGACGAGTTTCTCTTTGTCAGCCTCTCTGCTCAAAGGAGGGTCGGTACAAAGCCATAGCCAGAAGCACTTTGTGTGCCTCTGAAAATCCCATTAGCAGAAGAAAGAGCTTGAATCTTCATTCAGCTGGAAAAAAAAGGAGGGGGAAAAGAATAACACCCCCCCCAAACTTCTGATCTATCAGCTGCACATTAACATACTGCCCTTGGCACTGCTGGGGTGCCTGTCCCAGGAATATTTAATCAGGGTAAAGTGTTATATGGGACTGAAATGTATGTGCTCCAGGGAAATGTGTTGATAAGTGGTCTGCAGTTAAATTTGGGGTAAAAAAACTCTGCCCTCAGCAAATAAACACCCCTCCTGCTCTCTCGGTCCTCCCCACTCTCCAGGCTGTTTTCCTGCCTGCAGATGTTTGTTCCTGCAAGACAAGTTGGGATGTGGGGAGGGCAACCCTAAGAAGGGGGGACATGATAGGGTGGGGGGACCTTCACCATAGCCATGGTGGGCAGCATGGGGGAGGCCATGGCTATGCCAAGATGGGAGGTTCTAGCCCAGGGCACCATGTCTTTGGGCAGGTAGGGGTTGCTGGCTGTACCATGGGGACCCTCTTGGAGGTACAGATGTGGTGCTGGTCCCCAAATCTCCCTGCTGGCCACAGCTGGTGCCCTATGTAGGGCAGGTTGTGGCATCTTGGGGGCTGCACTCTCCTGGCTTCCCTCCACTTGCAATCAGTCACTGGTACACTCTAATGAGTATTGAGGGGCATCTGAGGCATGATGCAGACTGTGGCATGCCAGGGAAGGACAGGGAGGGTGTCTTTGGTGCCATCCTGTGCTCTTCCATTTCAGCCTTTGCTCATCCCTCTGTGCTAGACATGGGGCTGTGGTGGGCTTGGCTCTGCTCAGCTGCCCTGGGTGAGTATTAGGGCTGTGCTGGGTCTTGGACAGGGAGGAGGTGAGATCAGACTGGCTCCAAGCTGATGCCCACCATGGTTGTGTGCCCGTCTCTGCTTCCCCAGGAATTTGCAGTCCCCAGCCAGCATCAACAGCTGCCTACTGGGGCAAAAGCACCCCCAACTGGGATGGAGTGTATGGAGGAGATCCACATCCAGTGAAGGCTCTTGTCCACTGCCATGGAAGAATTCGAATGGATCTTTGACTGTCTGGGGATTTGTCCATTTGTCTTTGCAGGTTCTGATCGACCCAGCCCAGCTTTCTTGGGACATCCTCACTTCCCTGCTGCGTATCTTGCACAGCCCATGAAGGTGACATTCCTTCTGTCTCCCCTCTGGGATTATACAGGGTTTCTTTTAATTCTTTATGTTCCCAAGGACTTTGCAGTTCCTTGCTGGCAGAGCCCTGGATATGGCTGGATATGGGGGGTCTTCCCAGCCACCCAAGCTGGGGATTCCCTTCAGTAGCTGCCCCTTCTTCTGGCTGCCCTCCATGCCTGCCCCCACAGGACTATATTTAGGCTAAATATCCCAGCCCATAGCCCCACCCTGACAGTTGGAATGTCTATCCCAATATCCTGTAAACATTTTTCCCAGTTAAGATCCAGATTGTTGACAACCAAACCGTGACTCAGCCCCATGTGATTTTCCATGAATTCGCCCAGGATGGGTGGCAGGAGCTGCCAGCCCCAGGCCCGTGTGCCTGGTGGGGAGGCACCTGCTGATTCATCCTCACCTTCCACTTCCCCAGGCAGATAACACTACAGCACGGGCTCCTCAACACCACCCGCTGCTGTGTTGCAGTGAAAACTCTTGTCTGACAAGGGCCATGCTTCTTTTCCTGGAGCATAGAAGCTGCTGCTGGCACTTAGGCAGGAGCATGGCCCTACTGTCTGTGGGTTCTGGCAGTCGAGAGGGTGTTTTTCATGCTAGGCTGGAAGATAACCCCAGCACCACACTGAACCAGTGCCTGGATTTCCCATCTCTGTGCTCCTGGAAATGGTCCCAGAAGGATGCAGGAAGTGGGTACCAGGTTTGAACCATCCCTAAGGGGATGTGCTGCAGCAGCACACTCTATTCTGCCCCAAAAGTGCATCCAACATCTGTTCCAGCAGTTCAGCTCTTTCAAAATTGCTCTGAGAGGCAGGAGGCAAGGTACAGAATGTACTCTGCTGGCCCTTACTTAAAGGCTTTTAGGCTGTTCATTAATGGGTTTGGCAGTCTTGATTTGGATTGGGAATGAAAGTTTAAGCAGTGGCTTCGGGGAAACACCCCTGGGATAAGCTGGGACATGGTTAATAGAAATTGTAATGTTAAAGTGCTTTTCTGTAAAACGCTAGGAGAGGAAATTAATGGTGTGGGGTTGTTTAGTTTTTTTCTAAAAGTTGATATTGCTCATTTAATTAAATGTTTTAATCCATCACATCAGCACTCAGCACTCTTGCCATGCATCTTCCATTTTAGAGTGGTTTTCACATCAGCTGTAGCCACTGATAGCGCATGGGGAGAACACATGCAGGTAGCTCAACATGTAAACCCAGAGAATACCTAACGTAGGGAAGCTGGACTGCTCCTGGCCTTAAACACCAGAAAAATCTTTCCAGTTCAGATATTGCTTCTCCTGGATGCACCTCTGGGTCTGTTGCCTCCTTGATGGGTGTGTGCAGATGGTTTGAGAGGGTCAGCATGCTGGTGATTCTGCTCAACTGCGTGACGCTGGGCATGTTCCACCCCTGCGAGGACATCGCCTGTGACTCACCGCGCTGCAGGATTCTCCAGGTACAACCCCAGCACTGCTGGAAGCTCAACAGCAGCCTCAGGTTGATGTGGAGAGGGAAGGACTGAGCTGCCTCCAGCCATGGTGGCATGGTGTCCCAGGATGTCAGGTCCTGCCTGCACTGTGTGTCCTGTGAGCACTTGAAAAATGCTGGTTTTGGTGCTCGGATGAGAACATGCAGTGCTGTCAGGCAAAGCCCCTGCCAGGCTGTGCCAGCCCCAGCCTAGCTAAGCCTTTCTTGGAGTGCCTGGGGAAGGCCAACCATCTAGAGGTCAGTAAAAGCAGAGCCCAAAATATACTTGTTCCATTATCCTGGCACTATGGGTGCTGTTGGACCATCTAGGCTGGGGAAGACACAGGGCTGCTCTCAGCACAGCTTCTTCCCAGGGATTTAGCTTTTAGAGATGCAAGAGGAGACCTTGCTGGACTCAGGTTTCTGATTCCCTCCCTTGGTGCAAGTGTGCAGGAGCATCCCTCCTCCTTTCCTTTCTTTTGCAGAGCTTTGATGACTTCATCTTTGCCTTCTTTGCTGTGGAAATGATCGTCAAAATGATTGCACTGGGGATTTTTGGGAAGAAATGCTACCTGGGAGACACATGGAACCGCCTGGACTTCTTCATCGTCATTGCAGGGTAGGTCTGGGGAGGCAGATCCCCTTCTTCCTGAGTCTCTCTGTTGTTATTTATGTCTCTGCTTGGCCAGCACTGGATTTGGGGGAGCAGCTGGTTTGCAGCAGTGAAGGCTGGGGGCTGGCAGGTGTTGGTGTTGGTGTTGTCCATCCCAGCTTCCCAGCAGGGATCACTCCGGAGCTGCAGCTGCCCCTCTGGTGCTCTCAGTAGCTTGAGGGAGAGCTGATGCTCAGTTCATGGGCAGAGCAGGGCAGGGTAACAAAAGTTGTTTGTGGTGGATTTTGACCAGCCTGGGGCTCCTTTACTGGGTACTGTGCTTGGCTCTCCTCCCTCCAGCCCACCAAATGTTTCAGTTTCCATGGTTGGAATGGGCAGTTGGGAGCATGGAGGGTTGTGCCAGGAAGGATTGTTCACTGAAACGTGCACAATTGCCATCATTATTATACCTTTTTTTTTTCTTGAGGGAAACTGATCAAGTTCTCCTTTCTGAGTGTTTTCCTTTCAGAGGCACCTGGTTTGAATTAAAGGCTCTTCCAGCATCTGAGAGTCTCCTGGTGGAGGCTGGAAATACACATGAAAAGTCCTTGGCCACTGGCCACTGAGCTGAGTTTCTTTGATACACAAATTTCTTGCTGACCCTCACCTCCCCTCTCTGCCCCAAGGCCCCCAAGACTTTTGGGAAAACAGTTGGGTTTTGCCTCTTTTGATAGAGCTAGGGATCAAATTTACTAGATTTTCTTGAAAAGAAGCAGAGGCCTCTCCCAGCTTGTTTGCCTGGCATGGGTTTGGTGTCCCAAAGAAGGGGCAACAGCCCCTTGTTTGGTCCAAGAAGGGACAGCACCTCAATGAGTTTTTCTTATGGTCTAGTGCTGACCTCACAGGGACATGGCCCATGCCTCTGCTAGTCAGCTGGGAGAAGTAAAACGGAGGTGCCAGGTCTCTCAGTGCATCCTTATTGAAAAATTCATAGTTGCAGAGGTGAAAAGGTTCAGTGAGCTTCATAGCCAAGAGCTGTATTTGTCCCCATAAACCTGTCTTTTGCAGGAAGCCACAACCTTCTACTTTCCAGCCCCACCAGCTTCTGGCTCCTCAGTTTAGGAGAAGGCTCAGGGTTTCCTCCTGAAATGTCTGAGCAATGTTAGGGACAGCAGTGATGGGATGCTGGACAAAAGGGAACCACAGGTCCAATCAGGTCTGGTAGGGTTGTAGACACCAGCAGCACATCCAAGGGCTGGAGCTTGCTAAGCCACCTTTATTTCTTCTCATTGATTATGTCTTATACTGTAATTAATTGTGATGAAGAGCCCAACCCAAGCAAGGCCTGACATCCTATCTGGGGAAGCATGGTCACAGACGCTGAGCTGTTCCCAACTCCACTGTGCTGGAGTACTGACACCTTGCCCTCCCAGCTTGGTCCTGCCTTTGCCTGTTGATCTTGAAAGACCTTTGGAGCCAGACTTATTCCTGAAGTCATTCTGTGGGGACCCACCATGATGGGACCTCCACTCTAGAGGGACACCAGCTGGGACCATCCTTATTCCTATGCCAAAACATCGTACTTCTCTTTGCTTAAGCAAAGAAATCTCTGCATACCTGCTGCACCTGGACAGGTGTTTGGGTATGTGAGAGTTATCTCCTTCCTGGGCAGAGCTGCATCATGGCACAGATCCTCCCCTGCAGCAGCTGCTCTCCCATCCCCGTCATGCAGAGACATTTTTTTGCAGCATGGTAGCCTGACCCTCTCGTGCCTTCTGCCAGGTTGGCTTTGCCTCTCACTAAGTGATGGCTCTTTTCTCCATGTGCATGAACTGTTCCCATCTGTGCCCTGTCCAAACCAATTCAGCTGGCAAAGGATCTAACTGGATTTAAATACAAAGCAGAGCCTCTCCTCCTCCAGCACAGGCTTTCTCTGCTCCCTTTTGTGCCCTTTTGCTCTCCTCCAATCCTAGCCCATCCATCCTGGAGTGCTGCATCCTACTTAGAGCATTGCTGCAATCCTGGAGAGCCTGCTGACTGCCAGGGAAAGCCAAAGGGGCTGCAGGAATTGGACACTGCTGTAGCAGAGAAAAAAAAATAAAGGACTCAAGCCCTTAGTAGACCTAAGATACAGGTAAAAAACACTGTAAGTGCTGCAGGGTCAAATTCCAGCCAGACAGAGGGAAATTTCTCAGATAGCCCTTAGTGCAGCTCTTTGGTTCCCAGATGGGGCAAACTACACCAATGAGCACCCAGCCCATGGTGCTCACAACAGAGCACAGGAGCAAGGAATGAGCCAAGCTCTGCATGGAGGAATCCTACATCTGAGCAAGTGTCAGGAAAGAGGCCAGAGCCAAACTGGGACCCTGGAAAGTGTGTGCCAGGGCAATCCTCAAAACCCAGCTGGGTTTGCTTAGATACCAGATAAAGTGAGTCATGTTTTTATGGAGGTCTCACATAAGGGTCTCAACCAGGTTCCCCAGTGAAATGCCAGGGGAGGAGAAGGAGGTTTTCCTGTAGTCCCGTTGACCACAATGAAGCCATTCTGTTTCTGCCTTCACATTTTTTCTCTGTCCTTTATATGCAAGACATGGGAGGAGGGAAGCAGCAGCACAGTGTGAGCTCCCCAGCACCCAGTAGGACCCTGAGCTCTGGCTCTCCAGCTTTCCTTGCCACTTCCTTTTTCATGGGCTGCAGAAAGTGATGTCAGGGGAGAAGAGAAGCAGCAAACTATATCTGTGGGTATCAAGTGGGGAAAGCATGTAATACTGGGGCTGTACACTCCCATGGGCACAGCATCCACAGAAATCCTTCCCAGCCACCACTAGTTTAGAACAGGCTTCAACCCACACTGCCCTACCCCACCACCCCTCCCCCCTCCCAAAAAGTCCCAACTTATAGCATTTCACCTTCCCCATTCTCTGAGAACTTTCTAGATCTGACAGAGGTTATCATTGTGGAGAAGCCTTTTTGTGCATTTGTGCTCTAAATCTCCTTCCCTCTTGGAGTTCTGGGAGAGCCTCTTGGATGCTGTCCTTGCTCCTGCTGGCCACTTCTGTGGGATGCCATTAAGTGCTTCTCATCTCTGTTAAACTGTCCAGACCAATCTCATGAACTCATGGAGTGTAAATGACTTCTTTGTGACAATGTAATGCAATTAGTGCTAATTATAGAGTGTGTAATGTCTGCAACACATCTCTGTAATTACAGTAAAACTTGCTAGAGATGAGAATAGTGCTGTATTATCAAAACTCTGCTTAGGGAAACACAGCTTTGGCTGTAGGTTACAGAGCTGTGTGGGGAAAAAGGGGAGGGAAAAAAAAGTGATGAATGGCATAATTATGTTGCATTATTTTTAGAGGAGGGCATTTGGGGAGTTTGCTTGTGAGAGAACACTTTGAAGGTTAACAGGCATTGCAAGCAGCTCTTGCCCTCTAAAGATGGTTCGATATCATTCTGACCTCTCCTAGCATAAGACACAGATGTACTGAGGATGGATGCTGGTAGCGTCCCAAAATATGCAGAAGTGGTTTCAGTTTAATGCTGACTGGGGCTTGGGCTGGTAAGCCACAGCTGTGGGATGGAGATGGCCCTCACTTGGTGTCTCCCTGGCCACTGTAGGACCCAGCATCCACTATCTTCCCAGCAGGGCACAGGAGCACCTTCTCTGCTCAGTCTGTGGGAAGAGGGTAGCCACAAACTGAGGTCTCCCTTCTGCTCAGCTGGAGCCAGCCCTAGCCCCACACTTTGCTGCAGTCCCAGCAGCTTGCAGGAACACAGCTTGTTCTGGCTTTGTTCAGATAAGGACTTCCTTGACTTCTGCATCCATGTAGATTGAAATGGGCTTTAAGCCATCCTCATCAAAAAAACCCACGGTGTGATTTTGGAGTTATCCTGTGCAGGGCCAGGAGCTAGGCTTTGATCTTTGTGGTTCCCTTCCAGCTCAGGAGATTTTGTAGTTCTATTCTATAATTCTAACCCCAAAACAACAAAAATCCCTAATGGTTTATTGTTTTCCTGTGAGAGAGCTTTACACCAGGGGATAATTTGGAGCTGTCAGAACTCATAGGATTCTTCTCTGCCTTCCTGTGCCCACATTCTGCTCCCCACCAAGCAGGGCTGTGCATCATCCCATGTTTGAGCTGTTGGGTCTGTGGTTACTCCAGGCTCAGTCAGTTGTTTGGCCAAGACTGAAGAGCCCTGTTTGTGCTTTGCTCATTGTAATGGTAACAAGCTTCTTCAAAGACTTTGTAGGAAAGTTAAACACTTCTGGAATATTTTGCTTACGATTGAAGAGGAGCTGGAACTGCTGGTGGTTGGCAGGCTGCTTAACAGACACCACTTCTTCCTCTCTTTGTTTCCTGAACATTTCTAATGTTTGTTATGATATTTTTTCTCTCTCTGTGGAAGGCTGTGAGTTAAACAGTGAGCTCCACTGAAGCCTTCAAAAACAACCTTAAGAATGTCTTTCTCCTTCCTGGTTTAGAGCATTGAATTTCAGGGATGAAATAGGCTGCAGGAAGCCCTGTTGTGTTCATAGGAGAGAAAGGGATGACACAGCCCCCACTCCATCCCTGCTCCATCTAAATCTGGATGGGGTCTGAAAAGCTCTTTAGCTCAGAAATTGGAAGGAGGGCTATGGTGCCAGACGGGTCTCTGCAGGGAGCTGTGATCCCATGGCTGCCGCAGCCAGAGCAAGATTCCTGCTGGGTGCTCTTGGTGAAGCTTCCAGCATGTTGCCTTCATCCCACAGCACCAGATCGCTCCAAAGGCAGGCAGGGCTCCCCTGAAGGACATTTTAGCTACACAAGGCTGATCAAGGGGCTGTTTCAGCTTCCTGGCTCAGACACGGGGAAGAAAGAGCAGGTGGGGGACTGCCTATGGGAGCTCCTGCTGCAGCCTCCCACTGCAAAGGCTGATTTTCCCTGTATATTAGTCTCTTCATCCCTTAAAACTAAAACTAACAGGAAGGCAGGACGAATGTTTCTTTTTCATTCCCTCTGCCTCTGTTGGGCCATCTGACCTGAGGAGCAGCACATGAGGACGTGGCAGCAGTACCCTCTGTGCTGCCTGGGCACCCCGAGCGAGCACCAGGGTGTAATTGCCCATGTAAGAGGCTGATTTGCACACACAATTACCCAATGTGCGGCCACTGCCACAGCCCCTCTGGGCCACAGGGAAAGCTGTACCAAACCTTCTCCCAGGAGCCTGGCGTTCTCCTGGGCATTCCAGGATGTATATGAGTGTCCTGGAAACTGGGAGCCTCCTCCACGGCCTCACAGTGTCCTGACTAATCCCAAATTAGGTACTTTGTGCTCTGAGCAGAAGTGCCAGAACATCAAGCCAATACTCGTCATCATGAATGTCCAGGAATTCGATATCTGGGGCTGAGCTGTGCAATTTAATGTTTTAAGTTACTTTTGGGTGGATAAAGGATAGCCAAGACCTGGGCACAGATGAAACCCATGGCTATGGATGCTACATGCTGCCTTCCCACAGCCTTTGGAGCAAAGCATCCTGAACAAGCTGCATCCTTGACTCACAGAAACCTGCTGGGTAAAAGAAAGCCCTCAGCATTCTCCCTCGCAGCTGAGCTGACTCAAATCCACCTGTGAAAAATCTGGAAGTTTTTTTCAGTTTTAGGACTTTTAAAAAGGTAATTCTTTTGTTTCGTTCAGTTCTTCAGCTGAACTTGCTGCTGCTTCAAAAGCCTCATTAGTCAAGTGTCCTGGCTGGGACACATGGCGCAGCAAGATCCAGCAGGCTGCAGGGTTCATGCTCTCTGTGTGCTATTCTTTTTCTTCTGTTCAGCTTGATTGAAATGAATATTTTTAAAATTAAGCAACACCCACGAATGCGGTGAGACTCACAAGGCTCCAAACGCAGCCGCTGAATGAAAGCAGAGCACAGCCAAGCTGGTGAGAGCTGGGGGAAATTTCATTCCAGCTTTCTGAAGATACACCACCTAAATAATTTCCCCTTGTCTTTTCCAGCACTAATGGCTTAATATCACCCACTGATGGCTGTGCTTTGTAGATAAAGGGTGTCTATATGCCCAGTTTTGGAAGCTTTTTAATGCTATTAAATAAATCTCAGCCTATCTTTCCTCAGCAGTGCAGGGCTCTGAGTGTGTAGGGGGTGGGCAGCTCTCAGGGGTGGCCCTGCCTGCAGCCACTGCTGCTTTGCCACCAGTTCCTTGTGTGACCTTGGTCAAATCCCCTGGTTGTACAGCACCCTCAGCACCCAGCTGTGAAAGGGGAGAGTTCAAGACTTCCTTGGATAGTGCTCTCAGCAGAAACTCTCTATGTGACTCTGCTGGGTTTTCACAACATCTACTTCCTGAGCGAGTGTGATCCTGGCGATGGGACCAGAGTCAGAGCTGAGAACAGGGTGCTTCAGAGATGCAGTGCTGGCTAGGTGTGTGAAGGACTTCGCTGGAATTTCTGTGCTCTGTTAGGGACTCTTTGGGTAAGCAGAGCCCCCTGAACCCTTCCTGTGATGCTCTGAGCATCACTTTTGAAAGTCCTTTGCCTCAGGGTTGCTGCCTAGCATCGTATTCAGGCAATCCTTCCCAGTGCATTGGGTTTTACACGAGAGAAACCCCAGCATGCTCCAACTCACTGTCTCCAGATGGAACAGGAATGAATTTCTCCTGCCGTGTCCATCTTGAGCCATCCTTGTTGCCTGTCAGCTGAGCTCTGGGAGTTTTCCTGCTTGGAGAAGCATTTGCCAAAGGTTTGCATCAGCTCCCTCTCTGCCTCCCACTAGCAGCCCGTTGTATGTCTGGCTTTGCAGATGCTCCACTTTTATTCTTAGAAAGTCCTAAATATTTCCTCTTTCCTTCTGAAAAACTCCAGTGATCGGGGGTTGCTAATCACCCTGACGAGCTGTGAATCCATCCTATTTAATGCTGAGTTTCTCTCTGAGCCTTTAACTTGGCTGGGCACCAGGTTGATGGCAGCGGTGCTGACAGGCATCGTGCCTTCGCCTCTGAGCAGAGATGACATTTGAATTGAAGCTTCATCAGGAGCCTTTTACACTGCAGATTTCCAATGCGTAAATGCTATATATGCTGGTAAATGTACCTGTCACCTCACCAGCTGGTGACATCCTGACATTTGCTCTCCCTGAGTATCTTCCCTTGCCAGGGATGTGGATTGATTCTTCCCTTGCCTTGGGAAGTGACCTTATAGCTGGGGACTGGTGGTGTTCTCACTGGACTTGCTCTTTAGTGACTGAGCTTTACTGACATTCTTTTCTCTAATACTGAGTTCTCTCAAGGCACTTGAACTGTTGGTTACCACCAAGGTGTGGACACTGTAGTCCGTGTTTGGGCTGAACTTGACAGTGCTGGTAAGACCAGTTCTGGTAGCAGTGCCCAGCAACATAGGCAGGAGACCACCTTCTTGCTCTTGGTGTTCAAGTGTTTGCTTAAGCCTCTGGGTTGTTGTTCGGCTTGTTCCTTTAAATTGTGCATTATAATTGTTCTTTAATATGTTAAATCAAAATGCATTTTACAGCACATCTTTTGCAGCTTACAAGCACTCAGATCTCTGGAAGTGTGTCTGGAGCTGTCATTAATCAGAAAATGATTTGTCTTGGTGCATTTAACCATGTGCTGCTCTGAATTTTGCTTGCAGCCTCTGTTTTAATAATGGATGAAAGAAAAGCTGTATATTTGATATGGGCTTTTTACCTGAATATTGCCAACCATACAGAAATCTTTTCAAACAGTGAGTGAAACTTGACAGCAATGAAAGCCAGGGAAGCCACTGCCTCTCTCCTCACCTTAGCCAAAACTTGCCCAATGCAGGGAATCCTGTGCATTGAGGAAGGGACTGGTTTTCTTCTCCGAGGTCAGGTGGGATTTTGTGAATACGCTGCATTCCTTTCTGGTCAGGGGGATGTGAACAAATTCATAGTGTCCATATGTGCATGTCCAACCTCCATCTCCTGGGACCTTCCCATTGCTGTAGGGGTCAGCTAAGCAGAGAGGAATATGTTGAGGTTATTTTAAACTTAGATATGGTTTGACCATCATCATTCTCATTAGAGCATATCAGGTAAAGCCTCACTGCATTGAACATGGAGTTGTTCATATGGGGGGTGGAAGGGGAGCCTTCTCAACTCTGGGGCACCCCTCTCCTGCTGGGGGCCAGAAGGGAGGAGAGTGGGTTTGGCTGATCACAGCAAGAACAGAAGCCTCCAGTGTGCTGCAGCCATGGCAAACATAACACAACACGGATAGATCCTGAGGGATTTCCAGCAGGGAGGAAAGGGACAGCACTGATGCCTTGGTACAAGGAGTGACCAAAACCTCCTCCAGAAACTTGATGTCTAATCAGGTGAGATTAATTCAGACCAGGGCAAGCGTGGAAGAAGGTTGTGATTGAGAAGCAGAGAGCCTGTCTGTGAGGTGGGGCTGGAAAAACTTGATTTGTTTGACTTTGCAAAATCAGGCTGAGAGAAGATGTGCTTTGTCCTCCGTAAATACATGGGTGAGTAAACATCAGGGACAAATAACAGCTCGAGAAGCTACTTTAAAGACAGTGCTGCCATAAGAACAAATGGATATGAGCTTGTACTGAATAAATTCAAGCTGGAAATTAGGCTTCTCGCCACTAGAGTCGGAGCGAGGGAACCACCCAGCTTGTTTGGAGATGGAATTTTTGGAAGAGATTAATATGCTATGGTTGCCTGTGGTAGTGGGAACCTGACTGTCCAGGGAGCCTCGTTGTCTTTCTTACCTTTGCTTGGCTCTGCCTCTTCAAGACTGTTCTGGGCAGAGCTCTTGGATCTTCCCACAGCAAAGTCCTGGAGGTGTTGTGACTGATGACTCTGTTGTGCTTGAGCAAAGGTGAAAAGAATGAGAGGTACTGGGGCACCCCAGAGACTTGCAGCCATCCAGGTGCATCCTTAGACTAAGTCCTGTGAATGTTGCTCCTCTATGTCCTGAGCTGGGGAATAACCCTGACAGACACTGGGAGCACTGGGAGGTTCCTAGGTCCATGTTGGCCCCATTTTTTATCTGCAAGTGTCACCAGTTTTGGTCCCACCTGCCCAAGGGTGTCTACTGAGCAGAGACAGCAGAGGTCAGTGCCCTGTGCTGATCGTCTCCTGTGGCCCACAGAGGGGTCTGTACCAGGAGATGTTCTTCCTTTCAGGACTGTGGTGATGCTCAGCACAACAAACTCAGATTCATTACAGTACCTGTAAAATTGATAAAAGCCTGGAAATTTCCTCTCTGGAGTGTGCAGGGACTTTGAGAAGCTTCTGCCTGGCCCTGTGCAAAAACTAAACCAGAAGAGAGAGAGAGCGAGATATATCTGTGGCTGTGTGAGCTGGTGTATCACATTCCCCCTTGTTGACTTTATCCTGACATGCAAACAAGCCTTAATTAATTCCTCTGGCAAACTTTCCTGATGGGAGAGATGCAGTAACAAGTCCCTCTGTGAATGGTTGGCATTTAATGTTTGCTTTATAATGTTTGATAATCTATCATTTCTCCACTGGATCCATGACACTCCTCCTTGGTTTTGTGTCTTTCTCAGGATGCTGGAGTATTCCCTGGACCTGCAGAATGTCAGCTTCTCAG
Organism: Vidua macroura; assembly: GCF_024509145.1. Taxonomy (NCBI): domain Eukaryota; kingdom Metazoa; phylum Chordata; class Aves; order Passeriformes; family Viduidae; genus Vidua; species Vidua macroura. Next base: position 5,963,717 of record NC_071589.1, read on the forward strand.
CTGTCCGCACTGTTCGAGTTCTGAGGCCACTCAGGGCCATTAACAGGGTCCCCAGTAAGTCAGATTCTTATTCCTCACTACTGGGGCCAGCTGTCTGGATCCATGCCCCAAAGATGAGGGCAAACCCAGATGCTTTCATCTTACATCACAGCTCAAACGTTTGCCCAAGCCTGGCAGTGCTGAGTCCTACCACCACTGTCTGGGTTCCTTTTGACACCTGTGGCATCAGAGATGAGTCAATAAGTTATCCAGGACTGTCTTCAGACACCTGCCTTTCTCATCTGGAGAGGGTCTGAGGAGGATGCTAAAGGGCTGCAGGTGATAGGGATTGACTGAGCCAACAGCCTTTGCCAGGCAGTACAGGCAGCGGGGTCTGAGCTATGCTGCTCCCACCCTCCCTGGGATACTCCATCATTCCCTGGAGAAATTGCGGTGAGGAAGTCTTGTTGTGCCTGAAGATAGCCCCCTGGGAGGTGCTGAAGACCCCAGAGCTGGTCCTTACACCCCAAACCCCCAGCATCTCCAAAGCAGACCTGGGTGGGATGGGCTGTGGCTCTTCAGTCCTGGTATATCAGGTCATGGACAAGGGTCTCAGCCCTGCTTTAAGAAGCAGTGGGTGGCATTGCCTGCTGCTGCATGGCACTGGCCTTCACAAACCCTCCCACTGCCCCATTATGGGCAAATCCCAGTGCTCCATGAGAGACACTGAGCACGGTCCCTCTTCGATGCTGTATGGATCAGGTATGTTAAGTATAAGTACGACTGCACTAGAAAGATCCTTTTCCTGGTCCAACAATCCTGGTCATCAAGTCCATTACTGTTTTAGCCAAATTAAGTCCCAGTCTGCACTCCCCTATCTGAACTGGCTCAATGAGTTGATGAGAACTAATCAGCTTCAGTTCTCTATGCTGATGCTGGAAGTGCCTGGGATCTATTCATTTTCCTGCTCCTGACTCTTGAACTTAATCTGGCTGTGCTGCTGATGTTTCAATCATTATAGAAGCTTCAGAGTTCTGTTTGCAGTGTGTTGTGTTTTTTTTTTGTTTGTTTTTTTGTTTGTTTTTTTTTGTTTGTTTGTTTGTTTGTTTGTTTTGGTTTGTTTGTTTTGGTTTGTTTTTTTTTTTTTTTCCACTGCTGAACTGGTGGACAGCTGAATTTATCCACCACTGTCTAACTGGGGATGTAATTCACTTAATGTGTTTTGAAATCCTGGGTAATTTATCTTGTTTTCTCTGCAATGTAGTTACAGTGGGATAGAAATGCAAGGTAGGAAAAATAAAAAATGAGCTTTGTTTGATGATCAGTGCAATAACCACAGAAAGTAATTTTAAGTAATTAGGAGCTGATGCAAGGTGGTTGTTCCCAGTAAAGGTGTAGAAGAAAAACCCTGAAAGAGGAGGTGACAGCATCAGGATAAGAGAAAAAAGTCTTCCTGTAGCATCAAAGTAAAGGGTGCAACAGTAAAGCTTTCTTTAGATAAAAGCCAATATAAGCAAGTGAGAGAGAGCAGAACATGGGGAAAGAAAGAGAGTATGAGATGAGCAGAATATTACACAGATGTCAGATGAAATAATTTTTTTGTGTGTAAATGTCAAGTTGAAGTCACCATCAATTTGTCCTTGTTACAGAACTGGCTGTTCCTGAACTTGTGAGAATTAACTGCCAGAGAGAGTCCTGTATTTTAAGGAAGAGATGGTATTTAGGGTAGATGAGGGGAAATAGGGAGGGAAGGGAATTTTGAAATATACTGAGTGGAGAAAGAAATACAATTGAGCAAAGGAGAACATCAGAATTTAATCTGAGGGAAGAAAGGAAACATAATTGCTAGAAAACCTCAGAGAAAAGGACTTGAGGAGCAGGGAAGATAGGTCTGGTGTCCAGGAGCAAGGCATGAATTAAAGGGGGGGGCTTTGGGGGGAAGCTAAAGAGGATGGGAAGCTGTGACTGTTCACAAGCCACATGTGGGTGATGAGGATAGGAGGAAAAGAATAGAAGGAAATATAGGTGTAAAAGTATCAATGGAAAGGAAAAGGTCAGGAGGACATAGCTGGAGCAAGAAAATTCAACATAAACCTTTCCCCTTTGCCTCAGGTATGCGCATCCTGGTGACACTGCTTTTGGACACGCTACCCATGCTGGGGAACGTCCTCCTCCTCTGCTTCTTTGTCTTCTTCATCTTTGGCATTGTGGGAGTCCAGCTGTGGGCAGGTTTGCTCAGGAACCGCTGCTTCCTCCCTGAGAACTTCAGCATGTGAGTCTGTGTGGGCAGCACCAGTGTCTCCCCAGCTTGAGGGAGGCTGTCCCTCCAGGATCTCCTCTGTGAAAAAGCCCTTCTCTTCTGTAAATGCTCTCTGCTCCTAAATGCCACCATCACTCCTGCTTGGGCACACACAGCGGGTACAGAGCAAGCTGTGACAATTTGCCATTTGCATTTGCAGGCTGTCCTTAACTGTCAGCCGGCACTTGGGAACTTCTCTGATTGCTAAAAGCCTCCAAAAAAAAAAACAAACTCTGAGAATGGGAGTTCAGGCTTTCTAAAATCAGCATTTCATTAATGTGTGGTCTTTTCTGTGTGGAGACGCCCAGGTCTGAATCCCCTCCAGCAGCTGGTGGTGTTTATTGCCACAACTTTTGCAGTCCCACCTAAACCCCAGGAAAAGCTAATGGAATTACTGTGCATTTTTGATGCTAGATAATTTTCAGCCTCAGAGCAAGAGATAGTCCCTATCCCAATGTTAATTTTTACAGATCCCTGAATTTTAAGGCCAAAAGAATAGTTGTTATCAGTTTTCTGGCCTGATGTAGCACTGTTTGGACGGTGATTGAAATACCTGGCAGCTGACAGCCTCTTTCAGGGTTTCCATTCCTGTTCTACCTACCCACTTTTTTCCACCACCTCTGTCCCATCAAATGCTTGGAGAAAGGCAGGTGACTGCAAATCCTTGACGGCTCTGCCAAGTTCTGCCACGCTGGTCACCTTTCAGTGGATTGCTGACTCCGGGTGGATCTGGCTGGATTCACACCTGGATGGAGGAATCCTACAAGCCCAAAGCCTCTTTTCTGTACACAGTAGGACCACATTGCTGCTGCTGCTGCTGTGGACAGGCTGGCATGAGGCATCTTCCAACCTCTTCTACCCACCTCCTAATCAACTCCCACCCCTCTTGCTGGTCATGCCCTCGAAGGGGGCTGGAAGTGTCATGTCCCTGTTAAGTAAATGTCAGCAGAGCAGGGGGACAGCCTCACCACCAAGTAAATCCAATAGAGCCACAGGTTTGGATGCTGTTTAATTGAGCCAGAATTCCAGCAGTTTAGATAGGCTTTAAATGGTAATACAGGAAATTCTGCAGGAATTAACCAGGCTGAACTAGGCTTAAAAATATCTTTGCAAGATTTAGTGGGAATCCTGGCAGCATTAAGGAGATAGTGTGTGCAGAGGAAGGAGCCAGTTTCTGACTGGCCATGGGTAGTTTCATCTCCCTGAAGAGTATTTTTGCCTGGTTTGCTGTGGTAAGACTACCCTCAGAGGGAATGTAGAGTTTACCTGTGGGCTGAACTAACATGGTGAAATGCAGATGAAGTTCCTGTCTCTGATATTTAGGAATCTTGGGAGGTCCTTGTACACAGAGTCTCCCTAAATGATTCTCAGCATCTCCAGAAGGACAGGACATACAGGAGCTTAAACTGACTGATTTCCATCTTACTGCAGCAAAGACATTTCAGAGAAGCCCTGTCACTCTGAATCCTTCTCTTAGTCTCCTAAAGTCAAAGCCAGAGTGCTTCCAGAGGGAGTAACTTTTAATAATGCCATCAAAGGGATTGCCAAGGGGCTGAGTACACTGCCTCAGTTTCTCAAAACCCAGTGAAGGACATCAGCTCACCCTGTGGGGCTGCAGTAAGTCCAAGGGGATTCCTTCTTTAAAAAATAGCTTTAAGATCCAGAAAAGCAGATGTCAGACTTCTATGCTGTTACAGCTGTCTCTTTGTCAGATTGCTTGCAATCTGTGTGCAAACCCCAGCCTTGTTGGACTCTTTCAGCCCCTACACGGTGGATTTGGAGCGGTACTACCAGACAGAGAATGAAGATGAAAATCCCTTCATCTGCTCCCAGCCCCGGGAGAATGGGATGCGCTTCTGTCGGAGTATCCCAACACTGAGGGAAGAGGGTCTGGAGTGCACTCTGGATTATTATTCCTACAATGACACCACCAACACGTCTTGTGTGAACTGGAACCAGTACTACACCAACTGCTCTGCTGGGGAGCACAACCCCTTCAAGGGAGCCATCAACTTTGATAACATTGGCTATGCCTGGATTGCGATATTTCAGGTGAGCCCTGTCTGCCAATTGTCACAAGGTGGGCAAACAGCAGGTCCTGCCCCCAAAATGTTCCCAGGGGCTGTGTAATTGCACTCCTGGGGGCTGTTTCATACTAGTGAGCACCTACATAGTAGTGCACAGATGCTCAAAGTGTTAGGGATACAATAAGATGCCTGTTTTGAGAATGTCTCCACCTCACATGCATGGACAAAGCCCTATGGGTGTGCAGTCTGATGATGTTGGTGTGGGCCACAACCTAGAGACTGCTCTTCTTTCTGCAAAATGCACTAGTGGTCCTTAAGTCCAGCTGGAAAGGGGCTAGATTCAGCCTGGGCAGCTGATAACATGGCTGTTGGCACTGGGAGGAGCAGGAGTTGGTTCCTCAGCATCTTGTACTGCACCAAGACCTACTATGGGGTGTCAGACATGATCCAGCCAGAAGAAACATTGCCTGTGCACTTTATTGTAACTGAGCCTTCAGGAGTTTATTTTCCCTTCCTGTCTCCACCAGGTCATCACGCTGGAAGGCTGGGTGGACATCATGTACTTTGTCATGGATGCACACTCCTTCTACAACTTCATCTACTTCATCCTCCTGATCATTGTGAGTGGCCTTAGGGGAGCAGGGGGGGTCCTCCTGGCATTTGGAGAAAGCAGAGTGAAGTCACCCAGAGGAACAGGGCAGAGGATATAGTGAATATAAAAGCTGAAGTAGCAACTAGCCTGCTGGGAGAAACACAGCTTCCCTGTAGAGTTGTGCTGCAGCTGCATTTACCTACAAACATGAGGAAAGAAAGTGGTGTTAGATACACTTCCGTTGTTGCTGCTGCTTCTACTACTTCTCTCCTTGTGCTCCAAGCTTGTCTCTCTTGCTTGCCACCTTGAATTTGAGTTTTAAAGTAGGCAAATTTCACATGATCAGTTTTTGAGTGCCAGAAAGGGAAGAGGCTGCCCAAAAATTCCCCCACATTGAAGAACCCATCTGGCTGGGTCCTTGGTGCCGTGGGGATGTTATGGGAAAACAGTCCCAAACTTCAGAGAGCACGTTAAGAAAGGAGGGAAGAGATTACTGCCCACAGCCCACCCACACTTCACAGCATCATCTGAGACCACCCACAAAGGAGCCAACAAAGAATTTCTGTGGGGTGGGCTCCATGATGGGCTTCATCTATGCAAGCAGAATTGTCTACAGTGACTGGCTGAGCTCGTTGTCTAGACTCCCTTTATCATCAAGGGGGAAAAATAGGTGCTTTAAGGGGGTGATTCATCTCCTCTGAAGGTAGACATCCAAAATAAATTAGATGCATTGCAGACTTGATGCGCCTATTTCTCTCTTGACTCTAAAGGATCATTAGGTGTCTCACTCAGATGTAGCTAAGTGAGATGAGTCCTTTTCTTGCTACACAATTGGTCTAAGTCCAGAAAAATAGCTGCACATTGTCAGTTAGGTCATTGTGGGGATTTCTGCTCTCATCAAACCAGGACTCAAACCCTGACGAGAAAGTAGACAGTTGTTTAGTCCATAATGCTGTTTTTTTCTGTTAGCTTCCGCAAGAGAGAAACAAACCCTTGCTCTCAGCCTCCCCAAGATGACAAAGAGGAAGAGCAAGCATTACTTTTCCAGATGCTGAGCGAGTAACATTAGCAGTGTGTGATAGCCTGTTAGGACATCAGTAATTCCCTGTGACCCAGACTGGGCTCTGCAGAAGGCAGAACCTCATGAAACCCTGGTTGGAAAGAAAATCTCCAAGCTGTGGGTACAGGCTGCTGATGCCCTTGTGTAACAAGTCACCCGCAAATCCCATTAGCAGGGGAAAGGAATCTGCTCGCAAGCTGCCCACACACTGGCAGAAAAACACTTCTATCAGGAAGGCACAGTGCATTCATCGTAATGTCACTAATTGTGATAATTACAACTGCTGTCTGTGGAGAGCGAAAAACACGATCTTAAAAGAGCAAGAGATTTTTGTCAAAATAATCTCTCATCTTTGATCTCTGACGTCCTCCATGGAGGGCTGGCGTGGGAGTCCCTGGGGCGGGAGCTTGGGGGGTGAGTCAGGCCAGCCAGTGGTCCCTGCTGGGTGACACAGGGGGTGGGGTTGGCTGGGGTTTGCCACTCTTTGTCCCTGGCAGATCTGTGGGGTGCCACGGCTACACTGAGGTGGCTGATGTCCCCTGTCCCCTTAGGTGGGCTCCTTCTTCATGATCAATCTATGCCTGGTGGTGATAGCGACGCAATTCTCTGAGACGAAGCAGCGCGAGAGCCAGCTGATGAAGGAGCAGCGCGTGCGGTACCTGTCCAATGCCAGCACCCTTGCCAGTTTCTCAGAGCCAGGAAGCTGCTATGATGAGCTCCTCAAGTACCTGGTTTACATTGCCCGTAAAGGCAGCAAGCAGCTAGTGAAGGCCTACAGGGCAGCAGGTGTGAGGATCGGCTTCCTCAGCAGCCCCACGAGCAAGGCAAGGGCCGAGCATCATACCAGGAAGCGCCAGAGCAGGAAGAGATCCTCTGTGCACCACCTCATCCACCACCACCATCACCACCACCACCACTACCACCTAGGCAACGGGAACCTGCGAGCACCCCATGCCAGCCCGGAGATCAGCGATGTAGAGACCAGCTCACTCCACAATGGGACCAACCGGCTGATGCTCCCTCCCTCAGTACCCAATTCCCTGGGGGCCCCCAGTGCCTCTCCCAGCAACACTGAGTCTGTGCACAGCATCTACCATGCTGACTGTCACTTTGAGCCGGTGTGCTGCCGGTCATCCCTGACACAGCCAAGCCTCGGCTTGCCAAGCCCAGAAGGAATCCCCAAGAACATAGTGGGCAGCAAGGTGTACCCCACAGTGCACTCCAGCACCTCCCATGAGATGCTGAAAGAGAAGAACCTGGGGGAGGCAGGGGTGGGTGCTGGGAGCAGCACCTTGACGAGCCTCAACATCCCGCCCGGTCCATACAGCACCATGCACAAGCTGCTGGAGACACAAAGCACAGGTGAGCTGGGGTTGGATCTACATCTGGGGCAGCTTTCCAGAAATACAATTTTTGTCCTAATTTTTTTGTCTCCTTGAATTTTTGCAGGGTTCTTCTCAGTCCACATTACAGAGAAAGGCGATGGCTTTCCAGGTGAGATGAATAGGAATCTTACAACCTACTTAATACCTCTTATAGCCAAATTTAGGAGGGAGGTTTCAACTTCCCAGACTTCATATCTACAATAATCCAAGGCATATGAGGGTTTTCAGTGAATCCATTTTCTTTGCAATCCCCATCTTGTAGATTAGAAGAGTACAAGAGAGCTGGAGAGGGACTTTGACAAGGACATGTAGTGACAGGAAGGAGGGAATGGCTTTAAACTTTGCAGAGGGTGGGTTTAGATTAAATGTTAGAACAAAATTCCATTATTTCCCTCCACTCCTAAACAATTTACAGGGAGCTCTTCCCAAATCCTGTACTCACAAAATCAGCTAGAGCTTGCAGATGGGTCATATCACACACCTGAGTACTGTGTAGTTCTGCTCCCATGGGACACAAGGCTCAGGGAGATTGAGTGTCTGCTTTGTGTGAGTGCTCAAGGGCAATCACAGATGCCGTGTATTATAAATCTGTGATTTGCTCAGGAAGTCTGTAAGAGTGAATGCATCTTTCTTGGATCAGGGAAATAATATCTTCATTTCAAGATGCTCTTTTCCCCTCCACATCCTGAAGTTTGGGACTTCAGGCCAGTCTAGTCCAAACACTTTCAGCCTCCAAGAAGTGTTTCTGGCCAAGCTTTCCCAGGCAGTCAGTGCCTTTTCCACCCCACTGCAATGGCACTGACCTTTCCAACCAGGAGCTGTGCAGGAAAGAGACCAAACCCTGCCCCCAGCCCAGCACTGCCCAGAGACTGAACACACAGAACTGGGCTCTGAGTTGGTTTAGCACACCACTCTCACTGCTGGGTGCTGCCATGCAGGAGTCAGGTGCATGCATTGCCTTTTCTCCTCGCAGCCAGCTGGAGGGAATTTTAGGGAATATCCTGCTGGTATTTCACCCAGGATACATCTGGCAGCTGCCACTGAGGCCAACGTGTGGAGAGGGAAGCTAGTGGTTTTGGAGCATCAGCAAAGGGAAAAGGAAAGAAGGCTGCTAACAGTCCTCCCAATAATTACAGCCGGGAGCCTGCCAGGACCAGGGAAACCGATTGCTTCCTCCTTCCTGTAATGGCTAGAGATGTAATGAGGTGTGCTCAGGGTCCACAGCTGGGGTGGTATTTTTCTAGGGGCAGCAAAGAGAGCTTCATAAACAGAGAGAAGGCACTTTGAGAGCCAAGATTTTAACCCAGCAGAAGCCCTTTTCCCATTAGGAAATGCCTGTCATGTCAGAGGCAAAGGCTTGGTGCTAACAGGGAGTGGGGGTTCCTTCCTGCAGCCCCCAGTCCCAGCTAATGAGCTGCCCTTTCCCTGCTCTGCTGACATTTCAGGTGCCTGCCAAAGCTCTTGCAAGATCTCCAGCCCCTGCACCACGCTGGATGGTGGCTCCTGCACCCCTGAGAACTGCCCTTACTGCCTCACCGCGCTGGCGGGCGAGGCCGAGCTGTCAGACAATGAGATGGCCGACTCAGACAGTGAGGGGGTCTATGAGTTCACACAGGATGCCCACTACAGTGACCAGCGGGACCCACAAAGGGGCAGAGCCCGGGCCAGGAGAGCCCACCTGGTGCTGGCCTTCTGGCATGTGGTGTGTGAGACTTTCCAGAAGATCGTGGACAGCAAATATTTTGGCCGTGGGATCATGGTGGCCATTCTAATTAACACACTCAGCATGGGGATTGAGTACCATGAGCAGGTGAGTGCTGTCCTGGCAGCTCTTACTGCAGAAGAGTTGTAGGTGGGGGTTATGAGTCTGAATCTAGCTCCTGGTGGGATGGTTTGGGTTGAGAGGCATTAGAATGCTCTGGGAAGAGTCCCAGAATGGAAAAAGGCAGGCTTTTTCCTCTGAGCCTGCTTCCAGGTTGCAGCAATCACCTTGACTGGTAACTGGCTATGTGAGCTCCTGCATCCTAGCCCTACCAGGGATGGTCAGCACCATGCTGAGACCACTGTCCCCTGGGCAGCATCAGGTGGTGCTGGGGTCTGTGGTGAGGGAACCAAGGAGATGAAGCAGCCGTTTGCCACAGGTCACTGTGAGCCTAGCAGTGCTTGAGGTGCTGCCAGCAGCTGTAGGCTCTGTGGGCTCTGGGGTCAGTGCAGCTGCAGGCAGGGAACTCTATTGAATTTGCACTCCTTGGAGGGGAGGTAAAAATGGCTTTGCCTCCTCGGTGAACGCTCCAGCAGCAGCACGATGAGTCCAAAATAGACTCATCATTGGCTATTCCTTTGCTCAATTATCTGAGTCCTTGCAGGCAAGAGAGTGCTTGTGCTCCAGTCTCTCACCGCTTGTCACCTGGGCTTTCCCTATATATAGTCATTAAGAAAAGGAGTTGCCACAATCCTCTTGAAACATCTCCATGATGTTCCATGACAATAACTCTGCTTCCAGAGGCTTTGCATGCTGTGGCCTCATATGAGGTTTGTGGCTGCTGCTGGGGCCTGCCTGGCATGATCCTTGATCCTGCCTCAAGCACGTGTCTTGGGGCTGCAGGTGCATGCTTCCTTTGGGGTGAAGAGTTTATTAGTGGAGATGCAGGGATGCTGCAAAACCTTGTTATAAACCCCTCCCATTCTTGAGGGCTCCCAGCATGTTGTTTCTCCCAGGATGTCAAAGCTCTGTGCTCCCAGAAAGACACAGCCACCCCTGTGCTAGCAGCAGTCTTGGCTGAGAAGCCTGTTGCATCTCAAGTCGTGACTTCACTTTTCTCCCTTCTTGGCATGTTTCATGATTGCTGAGTTGCTCACAATTGCACACAGAGGTGTTTCTCCCCCAGGTCCCGGTGGAAGCAGTGGTAGCTGTGGATCAACTCCCAATTCCCCTGTCATCCTGTGGCATTAATGCCTCGGTGACCAAGTGCCAGGGAGATGTGGCTGTGCTCAATGTGTCCCTTCCAGCCAGCACCTTCCCCCTGATGCCCTGATACAGTCTAACTGGCTAGGTGTTGTTTTCAGTACACATTAAACAGTGGCACACTCCAAAGTCCGGCTCGTTTCACCTTCATTTGTTGCCCTTCGTGGGAGCTCTACAGGGAAGCTTGAGTGATTCTACCTTTATTTAATAACCCTGGAAAGATTATCTCCAAAGAAACTGGGAGGAGGTGGTTCAGAGAAGTCAATAAATAGTTTTATTCCTCCCTTGGCTGAAGGGTGAAAGCAGATTACAGATTGCTGTGACTGCCCAAGGGGCGAATTGTCAAAGCTTGATGCCCTTTACCAGGAGCATTTTTGGGAGATGCTGGTGTGGGTTGCCACCCAGGGGGACCACCCCACTGGGGATGAGTGTCTGAGCAAGCTCCCATCATCAAACACCCTAAGTGCAACACAACTCCTTAATTCTTTGCCTTGGGAAAAGTGGGGCAGGAGGTTTCTGGTTTCTGCCCTGGCCAGTGGTGAGTCCCAGCAAACATCTGGATGACAAGAGGCAGATTTTTGTGTGGTTTTCGGGTAACAAGGGTGAAGGGAAGTGATAAGCGTGGGGGGACTCCAGACACTGTGGGTGGTTGCTTTCTTTAATGGTATTTTGAAGCTACTACTGTTCCAGATTCCTTTCTCCCAGGCATTTGGAGGGAATAGCAGACCTTGTTTTTATTAGTTCATCTTCTCAAAGTGGTGGCAGAGAACAGAGAGGTGTTTCTTTGTAACCTCGTAAGGCTTACAGTTGGCAATTTCATAAACCGACAGTTAAGAGAGCAGGAATTAGAAGGGCAAAATGCTGGACCAGGCCTTCCTGCAGAGATTATAAATACCGAAACATGATTTTTTTTTTTTTTTTTTAGAAGAGCCTTTCCTAAAAGTGTGAGTGATCAACCATGTCAAATTTATCTTTACTGACTGATGTTTGCAAAGATGTGAGGGCGCTTGAAGAGTACTTGACTCCATGACCTTCTATATTAAGCTCTTTGCTTATTTAGAGAATATTTACCTCTTGGGCTTTCCACATGCTGCTCTGGGCACAGTGAGCTATATTAGGGTAAATATTTTAAGGGTCTATTTTAAGGTGTCATGTCAAAACCTTGTGTTGTTTAGTGGCCCCTTGGCAGAGGGGCTGCTCCTCTCTGAGAGGAAGGACAGGCTGGAGGTTACTCAAGAAGGAAGAGGCTTCTGCCCACCCATCTGCCCTCAGCAATGCTTGGTGGGATTCAGCAGCTCTGGGACCACCAGACCATCCTGGACTTCAAGACAGGAGCTGGTGAGCTGAGCTCCTCATAACAGCCAGGGAGAAAAGTTTGCTCCTCTGGAGGTTTGACATCTCATCTTGGGACAGGCAGCCTGGAGGGACCTGAAAAAATTTTTTAGTCCCTGTTTAACAGACACAGCAACCAGAGTAGGCCTGAATATTTAAGATGACAGTGGTTCTCTGAAGGCACATACAAATGAGTGGCAATTGGGAGTGTGTTGAAAACACTGGCCCCCACCTCTTGCTGTTTATTTGTATTCACCCATCAGTCAACCTGGCCAGACTGAGCACCCATGGCCAGGGCTGCTGGATGAACCTCCTCTTCCACCCAAAGCTCTTTTCCATAGGCCACCTTCCACAGTAAATTGTCAACACACATTTTACCATCACATGGCTGGGGCTTCAAGAGCTGGGTTTCCTCTAGACTCCTTCTGACATGAGCTGACTGACTTTCTCACTCAACACCAGGTTGTTTCTGCGTGGTTCCTGCACATGCCTGAGCTGTAGGTACACCTGACTGGTTGTAATTCTGTATTTCCTCCCCACCCCACCCATCCAAAACCAACTCCTGCTGTTCTTCTGACTCTAGGTGCAGTGGGAGAGAGGCAGCGCACTGTGAGGTGCTCACAGCGCTCGCCACGTTGCGGCTGTTGGGCAGCAGTGTGAAATTTTCCATCAGGGAAATGACAACCAGATTGCCACAGATTATTAATGTGGCTGCTAAATAGCTTGTTTTTCTACAGAGATGAAGCAAAATGCAGGTAGAAACTATTAGCTTTGGGTAGAGGAATATAAATGTGATTTAAAGGTAGACGCAGGGGGATTTTAAATACACTGTTGAACCAATTGACTGATTCACCTTAGGGAAGCTGAGCCTCTGCAGCACTGAGGGTTCAAACAGCTGCGGCTTTGCAAAAGATTGTTCTGCCATAGAACAGGAGTAAAATGTGCTGCTAAACCACAGGTTTTCTGTGCTGCTTTCCCCTCAGCCCTGGCTGTAAGCCAGGCTCTGTTCCATAATGTGCTGCTTTTATTTTCCTTTTTTTCCTCCAAGTCCTTTCTTGGAGTGAAAAGCAAAGGCTTTAGTATGAGGCATGATGTTGGACTTCTCATTAGGCGAAAGAATTCAGCAAGGGCTTCCTTGAGGAAGGGCTTTGGAGGTTTTGTTTTTGTTTTTAAAATCTGGTTCACATTGAGCTTTCTGGCTGTTCTGAGTTTCCTTGTCTGAACTCACATTGTATGAACTATACCCTACATATTCATTTGTTTAAATAGCACTTGAATTTCAGCCGCCATCTCTGCAGTGTTTTGCCATTGTTAACATAACAAGAAAAGACTGGATAGTCCTTCACTGGCCACCCCAAAGCTGCAATGGGTTCAATTCCCTGCATGGGTCTTGTGTGTACTTGGATCTACATTGATCCAAACCCCTGGTGTCTCGAAAGAAAGAAGAAAGAATTGGTTCAGACCTCTGGGGAGCCTTTTGTTGATTTTTAAGAGCAAATTGGAGAGGTGACAAGGGTGAATGACTCTTTGGGACAGCACCCAAGGAGAAAAGCTCATTATCCCTGGGAGGCAGTTCTTCAAGGAAGTGGGATGAGGCGATGCCTGACATGTCCCCAGCATGAGTGCAGCCATTGGAGGACCCCCAGCTACAGCAGCGTGTTGTAGGGATCCACAAAGCCAGTGTCCAAAGCCAAGGTGAGCAAATGCCTCCTGTAGGAGACAGGAGCAGCCTAAGCCTATGGCAGTACCTCAAGCTGAATTCCTGGTACGTCCTGCTGCAGGGGAGAAAGCAGGGTACAGATGATGTAAAGTTGTCATTGGTAACATTGCAATCTAATAGCTGCTGCAGCATGGAAATATCAACCATCTGTGCCAAGGAGTCAAAGGAAACCTTGCTGGCAAAATGCATTAGTGTCTATTTATGTAAACAGTCAAGGCTCAAGAACAAGAGGGTTGTCTTAATCAGCATCACAGAACATTAAATTTTAAGGTATCCAGTATGATGGAGAGGGGAGGTGAACAGTTAGAAAACCTGCCAGCATGGAGCAACCATTAGGCTGCAGGTTCGAATATTAATAATAGTTACCTAAATGGTATTTATGTACTTCTGCTTCTGCCTGAATTCAATGTGCAAGGAAGAAGGTAACTGGAAATTATTAGCTGTCATAACACCCACTGATTGATTTCTCCATGTGGGAGGAAAATTGGATTGTGCCATGGAGAAATGGTGTAAGGGAACTGGGCAGTGGGGGTGTGACAGGTTGGTACCCCAGGTCTCAGAGTGCTTGTGTGTCCAAAGTTCTGGGCAGACTGGAGAGTAGCAGGTCTGGATCCCTGTATGAGCACTGCCTCAAAAGATAAAGTCATCTTTGGGATGAGAAGTACTTTGTTCCCAGGACTTGGTGGTCAAAAGCATCCCAGTCCCCACCAGTTTCAAGCCCAGTTGAACATTTTGCTGCTGGTGGATGGCAGCTGCAGATTTGTCAGGTGTGTGGAGGTTGCTCCTTTGACTATCCTTATGTCCTAAAATGAGATCTTGCCCAGTGCTTGTTCACCTCCTGAGGAGGCTGTGGGAGATCTGGGGATTGGTTGCATCTCACCATTGCATAGGGCAGCTGTGGACAGCACCATGTCCCTTCCAGCCTCTGTGGCTCCATGCCAGGTCAATCCAGGGCACACATATTTTGGCTTCTTTGATGCACATGGATTTCTGCCAGGTCCCCAGGTCAGGAAGGAAGGGAATCCTTTTGTTTTGTAAAATATTTCTGGTATTTCTTGTATCTCTTCTGAGTTGTTTCCTGTGAGTGCAGGGACTCAAAGACCTGTCCCATGTCCATGTCCCAGCTGGTGCTGCACCAGGGGCTCTCTGCATCACACACTGATGCAAACTGGTGCTGTACTCCTTAACCCTATACCCTGGCTGTCTCACTCCAACTGAATGGTACAGACCAGCTTTGTGGTAAAATTTCTCATTTGATACTTCCCCATATGAGTCTGATTCATTAGGCTTTGTTTTAGAAGGGCACTTACACAGGTGCGTGCATCCCTGAATCAATGAAACAGCCTTTCCTTGGAAAACCTCCATCTGCCCAGGGCTCTTCCCAGGAGCTCACAAGGTCTCGTGTTCATGCACTGCCTTCTCTTCCTATAAAGGTATCTCCACTTCCACTCAGGTGCACATCCCACATCTCTATTTAACTCCATTACACATCTCTCCAGCCCCGTGCCAGCTGCTCTTAGCCAAGCAATCAAAGCCTTGGCAGCTCAGCGAGGCTTTTCCCTCCCTCAGCGCCTGCTGGCTTTGCCCTATGTAGGGCTTGGAGCTACCATCAACTTAATTCCTCGACACTCCAGCTGAAAGGGGCACTCCCACAGCAGGCAAATGAGGTGCCCTATGGGTTTGCACGTGCTGTATTCAATTAGCTCCTGCTTACGCAGAAATTACTCGTATTAATGGCTTCTTGTTGGAGGCTGGAGGAGTCAACGCCAATGGAAGTCATCAGAGCTGTTAATCGCTAGGATTACCAACTTCAAAACCAGTTCTCTTATTTGTTAGTGGGGGTAATTCTTTTTATGGACCTTGGGGTTCTTCTGCTTCTCAGGGATTGGAATGGTTTATGAGGTCTTGTAGAAACTCGCATGTTTTAATTGACCCACTTGTGAAGGTCTTCCAGGGGTAAAAAATGCCATGGTCCTCTTAGTCATTAAAAAATGGGCTGTGCCTACAAAGCAGACTTTATCCTGGTTCTGGAGACCAAATTATTTCAAAATTAAATGAAATTTCATGCAACTGGGAAGATTCTTTTTTTTTTTTTATCAGATAAATCAGTTCTCTGCATGCTTTAGGGATGAGCATGTATAGATTCCTTGACACCTGCTAAAGTTTTCTTCAGCTCCCTAGCTGGGAAACCATAAGTGTCAGTCCTTTCCTGTTAATTCAGTTCTGAGGCTGGAAATACTTGGGCTTCCTTAGATCCTATCATTACAGCTGTTGTTTCAGCTGCCATCCGTACCCTCATGTTATCTCTGCTCAGGCAGCATTGAGAAGAGACTCCAGCTAGGTGAAATGGAAAAATGATGTGCACTTTCAAAACTTGTTTCATCCCTGTATGGATGAAAAATCACTGCTCTATGCAGATAGCCAGACATTTCTTTCTGTTCCTTTGATTATTGTGGTTGTTCCCCTTGGGTGGGATCCAGGAAATTCAGCTAGAGCATCTGGAGCACCCTCAGCTTGCACCACAAACACTTTCATCTGTAAGCACTTCTGGTTATTGGTGTTTTCCCAGGGATCAGTCCATATTTTTCCCCAGTTCTCCTGGTAGAAGTTTGTCCCAATGCTGTTGGCACCCATGATTCTGCCCTGCTGCCACTCATGTCCTCACAGAGCCCATTCCCACCCTGCTCAGCCCCCAGCAGGAATAGGGGCAGAAGCCGAGTGCTTTTTCCCTCATCTCTGCTTGATTTCAGCTCTTTGTTATAATTGTTTTTTTTGCTGATGTTAGGAAACGAGCAGCTTTTCCCCCATGGATGTCTGTCAGCATTAGAGATAGCGTTACCAGCATCAGAAACCCAGGTTCAGCAGAACTGTGCAGGAGCTCTACAGTGACAGCATTTTTCTTTCCCTCTTTTTATTTCCTCCCTCCCCCTGGTCCCTTCTCAAGTGCTAATGCAGAGATAAGTTTCAAACTTGGTTTAGATTAACCAGAAATAGAGGGCTTTAAATCTTAAGTACTTACAAGGTGTGACCAAGTAGAAATGTAGCTTTTGTTCAGCTTAAGCTCCTGTGAAACCTGAGCAGAGGGATGAGCTGGTTCATGTTTTTCTTGCATTTCCTGGGATAATATTCATCCAGAAATCTCAAGCAGAGAGAGATAAGGACTCCAGGCAAGAATATCTGCTGTGCCTCCTGAGAGTGATAAAGAGAACCCAGCTGCAGGACTTGGTGGAGGAGGGTGTGGTCTGCAGGCCCTGTTTATGGGTCTGGGCAGCCATGGTTCATGGAAAGTCCCTGCAGGGGTGGGTTGATGAAATTCTCCATCCAATTTGGGGCTCATCCCCTCATTTGCACCCACTCTCAAGGTAGACAGGCAGGGGCTGGAAACTCAGTCACGTATGGGCAATCGGGGCCAGGGAATTCAGTTTTTTGCCATGGTTCCTCAACAGAGATGTATTGGAGAGGAAGGTCTTCCACCAGGAGGTTCCATGTCCACAGGACTCAGCTCCTTCTCTTTGCAGATGTGGGCTGGGAAGGGACACATGTTGATTGGAATGGGGAAGGCTGGGTGGAAAATAAGGAGATTAGCAGAAGGGATGGAAGGGTAATCCCTTCTGTGCAGACAGCTCTGATTTCTCTGAAATGAAAGCTGCTTTCCTCTCTTTCTTACAGCATTACTTGCTGTGGCATGAAATACTCAGCCTCCATTCAGCCCATAAGAAAATCCTTCTTTCCCAGGCAGTGAAGGGATGTAACTGGACTTGTTAACTTGTCTGAAGTTATTTCCTTATAATAAATGCCTATAAATCCTGAACATCCCAGCAGTCCTTCTTCAGCCCACTGAGCAGTGAGCATGCTACCCTTTTCCATATCTCCAGCCCCAGGAGGAGCAGAGCAAAACCTGCTGCAATCCTGCTACTTTCCAAATTTTCTTTAACCAAGTTGGCAAAGGACAAGTAGAGGAAGCCTATCATACCCCAATTAAGCACGGCTCAGGTTTGTTCTGCTGGACACAGGACAGTAGTTAAAGCCTGATACCTTTTAAGGAGCCCCAAAAACAATGAATGTCACTTCTGAAAATATGTTAGGATTGAGTTTCTATTTATAAAGTCGCAAGCAGCTCCGGAGCCAACAGGAGCTGTATTTACTGAAGGGAACTGAAGTGGTATTTTGTATGGTCGTGGCTCAGTGGGTGCACTGATATAGGGGGAATAATATGGATGTTATAGGGGCAATGGATGGAGAAGGCTTGTGGATTGAGTGAGGACACAGCCATGAGCTATCAGTCATGGGGAACTGAGCGTGGGAGAGGGCAAAGAAAGGGCACCTCATTTTGTTAATTAAGAGCCACTTCTGTTCATGAGAATTTCATGCATTTTGCCCCAGGACTTGTGGTCTGGCTTCTGTTCTGGGGTGGACCTGGTATGTGTCTGCACCCACATGGGGGGTGGAGAGGATCTTAACAGAGCAGTGTCAAGTTGAAAATTCTATCTTTGTGTGACCCACTTGATTTTCTTTCTTATGTATATATTTTAGAAATCTGCAAGTGATGAGTCAGTAAAATGTTGTTGGTGTTTCCTGTGAAATAGCTGAGGTCGCTATTTTCTTTCTGTGTTATTTTTTCTAGTTGCCATGGTAATGATTTCAGAAAGGTCTTATTCTTGCAGCAGTTTGAATGGGTTAGAAGTTTTCATGGTCTTCTGGATACGCTCACAGAAGCAGAGTGATATCTCAAAGATATCCCTTGGGATCCGGAGGGATCTGCCTCCTGTCTGGTCGTTCCATCCCTCGCTCTGCACTGTGGTGAGACAGAGTGAGGTTTTCTGTTTTATTGTTAGCAAGATAGAGAGGAAAGACCCTGGGATGGTTCTGTTCTTTTGTGTTGGCATCCCAGGAGCAGAGGCTGGACAAGACCAGGCTTGCCTGCAGCCTGGAGTTCATTGTCTGGACAAGGGGAGTGTGGGATGAATGGATCTGTGCCAGCCATACCCACAGCACTGGGTGCAGGTCTGATGATGATGAAGACCCTGTGCCCTAAATGGGTCACAGCTGGAGGAAGGCAGGAGTTGGAAGCCTTGTAAGCTCTGGGCACTGTCTGCTGGGGCACTTGGTTGCACTTCATATAGCAGCAGGGCTTGTTTTTCAGAAATTGGGTAACACAGGCCCCGGGGCTTGCATGGCCCCAGCTCCTGTCCTCACCTTCTTCCCTACTTAGTGCCCACAGCCTTGCTTGCTCCGGGGACACCTTGGAGCCCTGTGTGCAGGGAGCAGAGGCACGTGCCCACATAGAAATGGAGTATGTCCCTTCTGCCATTGGAAATCTCATTCATGAACTTCTACTCAACTTTAAAAATAGGAGGGAAAAAAGAAAGAAATGCATTACAGCCTATTTCTGAATGCCAAAAAAGGGCAAGGTGCTGGTCCAGCTTTGAGACACCTCTTGAGGCACTCTGGGGACATCTTCCCTTGCTTCCTCCCATCCCCCCTGGCTGTGCCCTGCTTGGTGCCAGATAGCCCTGCCTGAATCCTCCAGACAGGGTGCAGAGAGCATGCCCTCCTGGCTGTCACACTTGCTCCCTGCCAGGCAGGGTCAGGTCTGGGTGGGTGCCCAGGGCTCACATCCTCCCGCTGCCCCAGTGGTGCTCCGTGTTTTCTGAGCAGCACTGCCCTGTCTGCTGTGATTTCATGTACTGCCACAACTTGTCAATGTGCTGTTTGGTACATCAACAAATCGACACTACACAAACAGAAGGCTAACAGGGAATGATTTATCCAGGACAACATATCTGTGTGTCTAGCAAGGCAAGATGTCCTGTAAACAAAATTCAGTATTTACTGAGGGCTCATCGGCAGAGCTGGTGTTTTGTAGCAGTTGAATTACACTTGGATCTTGCTCTTGCTGGCTGTTGCTCGTTTAATCATAGGATGCTTTCCTTTTAATTAGGCACTGCTGCTACTGATGAGAGAATTAGCAGACTCTTCTTTTAATGGAGAAGCTGAGGCTGTGGCAGCTGTGCTGTAATGGGGGTGGTGGGCAGAGGCTTTGTGCTGCATAGAAACCCCAGGCTCTGCACCTCAGTTTCTGCTTCCTGAAAAATGTCTTTTTTAGGGTGGTCCTGGAAGGTTTTTTTCTCCCACAATATATCATTTAGTCAAAGGAAGGATGTTACTTCCCCCAGCTGCTGTGCTGTGGCCCTAGAGAGAAAATCTGAGTGATTTTGCCAGCTATTTTCCTCCCAGCCCAGTGAGGATCCATGGAGCTGGTTGTGTGCTAGGAGTCAGTGACCCTCTTAGGTACATCATGTCTAGAGCTGGTCAATAGTTTTTTGATTAGACAGTTATTGTCAGAAAATGTCAGTTTATCACATTTGAAACGGTTTGTGGGAGAGGAGCAGTTTCAGTGGACTGGCCTCAAAAAAAACCCCTGACTTTATTGGAATATGTTGTCTGAGGTGTTTGAAATGTCCAGCTGGGGGTTTAGTTCCCTAATGGTTCCCATTGGTTCCCCAATGACAGTTGGGGAACAAAAAGTTCTGTGTTCTTCTTCAAGCTGACTTTTATTTATGTTTTTTTAATTTTAGTTGATTTACAGTACAGAGCAAAGGGATAAAGGAATGGGGACTGAAATAGAGGGAAGAACGGTTTTGTGCATTATGTCTTTATTTCCCAAGTCTGAAATTTTGAATTCTTGTTTGGGATGGGATGATAATTTCAATTCCCATGGGAGAGAAAATCATGTTCCTGCTGTACTATAATGATGTCTCAGGAAAGAGATCTCAGACATATTTGTGATTTCTCTAGAGTAGAAGCATCTTATAAAAAAATCTTACTATCTTATACATCTGTGGCCGAATGAAAATCCCATAGCTGACATTCTTAGAAGGGTCTGAATCCCCACTGCCTGGCTGAGATTCCCCGGGGCAGGATCATGATCACAGCCCCCCTCTCCCGGTACAAATAAATCCCAGTGGTGTCATGGCAGGGGTGCCCCATGGACCAGCTGCAGCTCTGTGTCCCTTGAAAGCAATGATGAGCTGCTTCAGGGGACTCATGAGCTGCCCTGGGGACCCCTGAGTGGGACTGAGGGTCTTGAGGGGATGCCCTGCTTCACAGATGGCTGTGAAATCCCCCAAGTAATTTGCATCGCCCCACATCAACTGTTTAGAGATATGTAGTTTCCCATAGCAAAATAACTCAGCTGATTTCAGCCAGGTCAGAGTGGAGTGTGCTTCCAGTAGATGCTCAGCTTACCCACCCCTGCAGAGCTCCTGGCTGCTCTGGATCTTCTCTTTTCCTGGATGAATGACATGGAAGTTTTCCCTTTCTCTTTCAATCCAGTTTGACCAATTAGATTTTTGGATATTAATTCTCACCTCTGGTTCAGGAGTTCCCACTCTTCATTTTTCTTATGTCTGCCCAGTGTCTCAGATATTGAAAAATATTTCCTCCAAGACAAGTGGAAAAGAGTGTGTGGAGCAGCTTTCTTGGGGTGAAGTAATGGGAGGCAGGTAGATTTTTTGCTGCTGTGTCAGCACAGGCTGACCCATAGCCCTCACAAGCCAGTGCTAGGGCTATTTGGGTGTTGGATATCTCCTGAGTTGGATGGTCTGGGAGGGAAATTTCATGGGCCAGAGGGGTCACAGCCCCTCGTGTGTGCTGAGGATCCTGAGAGAATTGCAATGTAAGTGCTGCTCCCCCTCTGCCTCCCCATATCACCCAGCTATGCCCTGCCAGCACCTCCCATCTGGATTTGCACATTCCAACAACATCTGTGACCAGAAAGTGCCCATGAAGTCCAAAGTTTCATTAATCCATGCTATTAACGTGTCATCCCTTCCAGGGCTGTTGGATTTTCCATGTCAGCCCCCGTGAGGAAGGGATGTTGGGTAAGGGGTTTAACTGGGTTGTGCCTATGGCGCCAGTTGGATTTCACTGGACCACTGCAGAGGGGGAATAGAGGGTGGAAATCAGCCTTCAGGGTCCAGGTTAGTGGTGCTGATGGATGAGAAGGAAAGCTTCCAGGAACACATCTCCTTTCCAGCTGTATCACTGCAGTACTAATAACAGCACAGCCTCCCTCGGCACTGAGGCGCTCATGAATGAGTTGGCATTTTTTTGTGAATAATGTAGAATTATAGCTATTTCAAATTGTCCTGAGGTGCAGCTTGACATATAAGTTCTTGGCCTGTTTATTACCCTGTATCTGAGTGTTCCCATAGGTATTACGGCATTAAACCATGGCTGAATTTAATATTGGGAGCTACGGCATTTGTATTTTAGCTGTAGATCAGTGGCAGGTGATTTGGGCTGTGTGAGTGGTGTGTTTGGCAAGCTCTAGCCAAGGGATCTGTTCTTCAGCGAGGATGTTTGAGGTATAAGTTGTGTTCAACACCCTCTTTCCTCTTTTTTTTTACTTTTTTATTACATTTTCTTTTAAATGCTGCTTTTTCCTCCTTTGCTATCCTGTGTCATCACAAGTTCCTGCCAATATCTGTGCAGGGGTATTATCCGTGTAAGTCCTCAGGGATTCACTACCATGTTGAGATAACATCACAGCAATTTGTGTCCCCATCTACCCTCAAGTTGGGTTGGACGAACTTGAGCTGCAAAGGCTAGGCCTGGGTAATTTAACCCTTGGAAACAAATATTTGAATGCCTACATGGATTTATCTGTGTTTTTTGCCAGCATGTATCTATGAACCCCTTGGTCACTGTAGTGTTTTGAGGCTCTGAAGCACAGTGGACCTGTGTCACTGTGTGTTTTGAGGCTCTGAAGCACAGTGGACCAAGTGTTGACCCTCCCCCTGAGGTCTCTACTCTTGTGGTTGCCATCATATCGGGGTTGGGTCACCTCAAGTCAAACTCTACATCCTGTGCTGTGGTGTGGCAGCTCCTGGTCCGTCACAGCAAGTTTTTTGCCAGTCATGAATGTGTTTCATGTAAGTGAAAGGTGCAGTCAACTGCATATGTTGCACATTGTCTTCTACTTGTAGTGTGGCTGCTGTAAGCGTGCACATCTGGCCATAACCCAGGCATCTAAGTTGATGGCCCAGGCATCTAAAGCCACATGAGTGGTTACAAGTTAGACCAGCCAGTGCCAAACTACCCCAGGGGAACCTAGCAGCCACTGTGTGTGAGGTGTTCGATGAGCTGTGCCAGCCCACTGCCACGTGCCACCTCAGCGCCGCTGATGTGACCCCACCACCATCTGCCAGCAGGATGTCAGCTCCTGATTTTAATGAAGCCTTTCAGAAGAAACAAGCAGCTGCAACTGTGTCTTGGGGTTAAATGGGGAGAAGTGATCTGGTATGTGGATTCTCTCTTTGCCACTGACTGATCCCACACAGACTACACCACCGGGTTTTGTCTTCTGCCATATGTTTTCCAGTAATGCCTGCCCACCTGTTGGGGAAAGTGAAGCACTGGGCATCTGCAGGCATTGTTGGGAACCCTCTGTGAAACATGCTAAAAAACCATAAAAGGTATTACTTTAGGTCTAAGACTACCAGGAGTCTGTTTGTTAAGTGTTTGTGGTTTTTCTATAACTCTATAGTCAGATTGCCTGTCTGGAATGCCAGCATCAGGCCCTTCCTCACTTGCAGATTTGGGGCTGCTGATAATGAGATTTCTTTTGAGAATGAGGGTTTTTTTTGGGTTTTTTTTTTTTTTTTTTTTGAGCCATTCCGGTTATATCACTTCAGATCTTTGCTTTTGAAAAATATTAGCTCAAATCTTTTGATGAGCTACTAAATAAAAAGATAGGCCCTAAAGGGATATATATGTGCGAAAATGGCCTGACTTTCCCTTCTGCATAAGGAGAATCAGTGTGGGAGATGTCAAAGCATTAAGCCTGAGTACATGCCACTTCTGCCTAAACCTCCTGAGGTGGTCCTAAAGCTCTAATTAACGTGAAGTCCGTGTCCAGATTTACCAGCTGAATTTACAATAGACTTCTAAAGCTTAAACACTCTGAAGGTATTTTCCTTCCATCTCCTGGGCTTCGAATGAGCTATTGCCACATCATTAGCATCATTAGTATTCTTACACTTGCAGTATTGGGGCTTGTTGTGTTTCCACGTGTGATTTTTGGATGTGGAGCTGGCTGTTTGTTTTCTCAATTCCCTCCTCTTCTTTCCCCAGCCGGAGGAACTTACCAATGCCCTGGAGATCAGCAACATTGTCTTCACAAGCCTCTTTGCCCTGGAGATGCTGTTGAAAGTCCTTGTTTATGGTCCTTTTGGCTACATTAAGAATCCATACAACATCTTTGATGGGATCATTGTGGTGATTAGGTACAAACCTTGAGCTTTCTTTATGTGTGCTTCTCCTCATTTGGGTGTTTAATTAAACAGAAAGTAATGGAGAGTTGGCATAAATACCTTCCTGTGACACTTTCCACTTCTCTCTGTAATTAATGCACTTAGGCATGATTGTTAATACATATCTTGGGATTATTTTACAGTCATTTTAGAGAGAGGCCCAAGCAGAAAGCTATCAGTCCCAATGTCCTGGGACAGTCTGGGATCCAAATGGCACAACCAGTGCCCGATTAAATATCTCTGGTTTTTTGGTACATGCAAAGGCTATAATTGCCCCTGCAGCTGCAGTCACTGATTTCCAGGCATATTTTTGACACTCAAGTAGGGCTCTGCTCTTTGCAAGCCTGGACAGAGTCCAGATCACCGCAGGCATTGGCAGCACATCTTTGCCCGCTTTCCATCTCTCTTCTCTCTGAATTTCACCTTCCTTTCACTGCCCCTCCTCTCAGCCTTTGCAATTAGGCTTTGTCTGTCATCTCTCATTGACATTTTTTGTCCTCCTCAGTGTGTGGGAGATTGTGGGCCAGCAGGGCGGGGGGCTCTCAGTCCTGCGCACCTTTCGTCTCATGCGGGTGTTGAAGCTGGTCCGCTTCATGCCAGCCCTGCAACGCCAGCTTGTTGTCCTTATGAAGACCATGGACAACGTGGCCACCTTCTGCATGTTGCTGATGCTCTTCATCTTCATCTTCAGGTGAGTGTTTCCAATTCCCTGTCCTGAACTTGCTCTGAGTTTTTAGATGGGATCCTGTGGTGAGATGAGGAGGTGACAGAGTCCATACCAGAACATGGCTGAGCTGAATGGTCCCAGGACCAGCATTGCTGGCTGTGGTTTGCTAAATTTTCTGTTAGCCAAATGAGATTTCTTTGCAAAATGGTTTACAAAGAAAATCTTTCAGGTTGGATGATTCCTTGACATCACCCCAAGACAGCAATCCCATTACTTATCAACTATTAGAAAGCTTGGTGATAAAAACATTGCCAAGAGGATGATGTTCCTAAAGGAATGTCAGACATGATGGTGCTTGTGCCTTTTCATAGCCTCGTCTTCAGACAAGTAGAAATGTTAGAAACAGGGTTGGCATAGCCTTGTATTTTTAGATTTTGGTCTGGATTTTGAGAAGAGCCTTTCTCTTTCTACAGCCAACTGCGGTGTTTGAGCAATGCAGACACTGGGAAGGCTAAAGAGAGACAGTCTCTTCCAGGGCATAATGTCCCATCTTCCCGTGAGACTCCAAAACTGCCATTTGAAGGTGTGGTGCTCAGTAGAGCTGTAAATAATTTGATTATTTAGGTTACTAGCAGAAAGCAGGGAAAAGCAGATTATTCTTTTAGTATCTATCCATAATGAAAGGTAATCTGTTCTTCTGTCAAAATTGAAAAAGCTGTTTTGAGTCCCCTGATATGTCTTATTCAGGCATTTCACAGAAACCCTTTTTGTCTTCCTAATTCAGTTGAAGCATATTTTGCTGAAAATGTGTCATTGCAAAACAGAAAGTCAAAACACTTTGTTTAGAAAATGTTGAAATACAATGTTTTGACTTACAAAAAATGAAGCAGAAGAAAAATAAAGGGCAGACATACTTTTTGGTTGAAACTCCTTGACAGATTTGACCTAAATTCACAGCTGATTTGTGTGATCTCAGGGCATGTTTTTCAGCAAACAAAGGATCCATCTTTATTAAAAAAACATAAAAAGGAATTGCTCAGGTGAAATCAGAGTCACCCTGCTGTATGATTACTGATTTGTGTGGTGGTCCTATTGTCAAGCCCCTGCTTCCTGTCTTTTGCAGCATCCTGGGCATGCACCTCTTTGGCTGTAAGTTCGCTTCAGAGCGGGATGGTGACACTCTGCCCGACAGGAAGAACTTTGACTCTTTGCTTTGGGCCATCGTCACTGTTTTCCAGGTACAAAATGGAAAATGCCACAACTGATTGGTGTTTTGAGACTGCAAAGACTGGGGTTGTTTTCCAGCGCATCCAAGAGAGCTTAGTGAAGTTCCATGCTGAGGAAAGAAGATGACCCAAAACCACAAGTGCAGGTTTATGGGGGCTTTCAGACTGTTTTCCAGACTAAATCAGAACCCTGGTGAGGAGGGGCTGCCAAGTCAGGAGGCTCTTGTGTTTGCAGGGTATGGACTGGGTGGGTGAAAGTAAATGTAGAGGGAAGGGATGGAAAGGAGGAGATCAGAACCATTTGCAGTGGTATTTTGACAAATAATGGAATCTGGTTTAAAGCCAATACATCCAGTTTTTTGTTCTAGCACCTCTGGGCCCTTTAACCCTGGGATCTGTAAAGGACTTTAAGTCATTCTGGCTGACCAAAGGAAGATCTGACCAGTGTGATATTACCCTCCCTTATTGCTGTCCCTGGACATGGGGGACAGGGCAATTTGCACAAGGTCCTTGCTGGTGGTTGGGAATCACAATCTCTCTGATTCTCTCTCTTCTCTGACTCAGAAGGGATTTATCCTCTTGTGGTTACAGCTACAGTGGAAACCCTAAAAGCAGGATGCTTGTCTGGCCTATCCAGAGCGTGGATACCCAGCATGCTATCCTCCAGTATCTCAATAGTCCTGATACCCTTCCTCTGCAGATTTTGACCCAGGAAGACTGGAACAAGGTCCTTTACAATGGCATGGCCTCCACCTCATCCTGGGCTGCTCTCTACTTCATCGCTCTCATGACATTTGGGAATTACGTTCTCTTTAATCTGCTGGTGGCCATCCTGGTAGAGGGTTTCCAGACAGAGGTAATGTCCTCATGCTTGTGCCTTTGCTTTCTTCTCAAGTTTTAGGACCTCCAGATCCTGGAATCTGATTTCTGAGGTGGACAGCAATACCTTGACAGAAGTGGTATGGGAGAAAAGTAGGGTAAAATATTAGGGTTTTTTTGGTTTGGTTTTTTTTTTTTTTTTTTTTTTTTTTTTTTTTTTGGTTTTTTTTTTTTTTTTTTTTTACTTTTTTTGTTTCTGTAGCCATGGTGTAATTTAATACAACAAACCCTCTAAATGAAGGGCTTAAATAAAAAGCATTGTTAGCATTAATGCAGGAGTGGGAATTGAGGTGTGAGTCAGGCACTGCGGATGGAATCACTGCTATGACAGTCTCTTTGAAACAGTTTTCACCGTGTTTGTCATTCAGATTAAAGGCCCCTCCTGAAAACTTACACAGGCTGGTAAGAGATTAGTGACACAATTATCTCTTTTCATGGTATGCATTCATGGAGCTCTTCCAGTTTCCAGCCCTGCAATGCTCTGCGTATTTTAAAGTACATATTTTCTGGTCTCTGCTGTCTGCTTTGTCGCAATGGGAGTTTCCATGAGACATCCTGCATTGCTGGAGGTTTTGAGGGGGCATATAGGCTTGAGCTCAAACTTTTTTTCCATCCTACTGTCAATCCAGCTGTCCAGCTTGGAGTGGATGTGCATGTCGCCTAGTACCTCTCAGAGTGGGGGACCTGTAAGGCTCACCTGCTCCTTTCAGAACTTTTCCCACTGTTCAAGAACACCCATAAGGAGAGAGGACCCTTATATCTTGCCCAGGGCATTGGTTGGAAGGGTAAATACAACCTAAAACTCCTCACTAGAGTCTGCTTGTATGGGCTGTGCTTCTACACACTATCTCTGATTTTTTAAAGCATTCTGTGTTGAACAAATATTATTTGAGGTTTATTACATGTGTATTATAATATACTGCAGCCCTACAAACAGAACAGTTTTTATTATCATTACTATTTTTGAAGTTTGGAGTTAAATTAATGGAATCATACCAGGACATAGCAAGAAGAATTTTTTTTTTATCATCTCTCTCTCTCCATGTTGATGCTTTTCATTTTTAATTGTTATTGTTGTAGCTGTTTCTGTCTGTAAATGTCCCCCACCATTCAGCCAAAGGGACAATCACTGCTGCGTTCTCTCAAAGAGCAAAATGTTCCTTTGCCCGGTTCTCTCAAATAGCAAAAATGTTCCCTTGCTCAAGTGAGAAGAGGTACAAAGCTCCTTGTCTGCTCCTGGTGACAGCTTCGAAACCCAACCTTTGTTCAATCTGGCAAATTGATCTTTGAAGGTCACCAGCACAGGAGATCACCTGGATCTCTGCACCCACTATGCAGAGAAA
The DNA here is from genome assembly GCF_024509145.1 of Vidua macroura. Taxonomy (NCBI): domain Eukaryota; kingdom Metazoa; phylum Chordata; class Aves; order Passeriformes; family Viduidae; genus Vidua; species Vidua macroura. Next base: position 5,991,507 of record NC_071589.1, read on the forward strand.
AGGATACAACCTTTAAATGCAGCAGCCTATTTGCCAGTCCCTGGCCCTTAAGGGAGCCTGACTCCTCTGCTCCTTGGCTCAGCCTGGTTTACCATGCTGGAGTGTGCTCCTGCTCCACCACTGCAGCATGCTTCTTCCTGGGCAGCAAATTATCCCTTGCCTTGTGGCCAGCTGTGCCATGATGCAACTCCCTGTAAAGTCATGTCCTGGCTTAATGTGTTGTGGTTTTATTCCAGTAATAATGTCCTTGAGGGTATGGCTCCCCTGGAGTCAGGGAAGTGCCTGTAGCACTCCTCAAATTTGCTCTTGGCTGTTTTTTGCAGCAGGGCTGCCCCATTAACTGCCCCCATGTCTTCTCTGCCAGGGTAGCGCTAGGCTGGTCCAAGCCAGCTCCAGGATATCTGTGTAAGCTGAAATGTGCTTTAAGTGCTGTGTAAACCAGGGAGAAACCTCAGATTTGGGACAGCACCAGGACAGTCTGAAGCCAGTGATGCTCATGCCAGTATTGAGGCGAGCACAGGGACCAGGAACCAGTGCAGCCCCCAAAGACTAAACCCGGGTTGTCAGTCCTGCACAGCCATGACAATTTTAACAAACTCACGCTGTATTTCTATAATTTGTGACTCTGATTACACTGCTGTTTTATATCTCAGGCTTTGATGATAGCTTTTTCATAATAATCTTCCTTCCACATCCTCGTTATTCTGAATTCTCTACATTCGTCCAGTAAGGTGCAATGGCACCAAGACAGCCCTTGGCTCAACCCAGGTTTCCTGCAGCAGACTGGGAGCAAATGTCTGTGGAGGTCAGGCCCCAGGTCTCGCCTTACTGGTTTATGTTTATTCAGCTTTGCTGGTGTGTAGCTTTGCTAATGGATCACATTCTGTTTTTTGCAAGCCAGCACAGAGAGGATCCTCTCCTAAGCAGAATTGATAGAGAGATCGTCTCTCGCTGTAAACAAACCCCAGCGTCTACTGCCCGTGTCTGCACTTGACTCTTCTGAGTTGAGTTTGTTGGGTTTTTTTTTCTATTCTCCTTCAGATTTCTGGAGAAACACAATCTTGGGGCTGCTGCCTTTATCTCCCTGGTTCTTGAGTGCCTTTCCTCAATCCACAAGCACGTCATTAATTTTAGTGCATGGCTTTGCAGCCCCAGTTGCCAGGCAGCAGATGACTATAAGCAGCTGAAAAACTAAAAGGGCCTCTTCCAAACTTTAAATATAGAGCAATATATTTTGTAGGATTGAGGTGGAGGGGTTTTTTCCCCATTTTTTCCTTTAATTTGGAATTAATTTCTTTCATTTGGAATGTTTCCTTTAACCAGCTTCTCTCAAGCAAAAGACACAGGCCTTTTTGCCATGTGGTTATTTTTGACTGCACATTCCCTTGACTGAATGGGACTCTGGTGTTGGTACGGGGAAGGTGAGCAGGGGACTTTGTTTGACTGAGCTGCTAACTGGAAATTGCTGTGTGACCGCTGCAGTGCCTGCCTTGGAGACTTCTCTCTGAAGCAAGGAATGACTCCTCTTAGTCAGGCATAAAGCTCCTCTCCCAAGGGAATTCCTACTAGTGTTATCTCCAAGGTGTATTCTTCCATGGGTTTGTGTCCTTTTGTCCCCATGGACAACACCCATGGGTTTGATCCTTTCTGTCCTTTGTGCCCCACTCTCTCCCTGGCACCCCAGGTCCTCCAGCCTCTCCATCCTTTTCTCTGCAGGACACTACTTGCTCTCTAGAGGTAGCATCCTTGGGGAAATATAGATGTTCAACTTCTTCTGGGCTTTCACCAAAGGGAGCAGTCCCTTCTCCTGCAGGGGAGATTTTAGATGGTGTTTTACTTGCACCCCTTGCCTATTGCATTCCTATCGGCTTCAGTGGGATTTTCCTTGTGAAAGGAAAATTTCCATCTTTCCCTTTTGATGGCTTTTCCATGTCTCTCTCTGTTACAAGCAAAGACTTTAAGTTAAGTGCCCATCACATTGCAGGCAAGTCCTTAAACTCTTCATCCCAGCGTAGGCTGGGAGGAGTTTTGTAACCTTTTAGCAACCAGAGGAAAGATCCATTGCCCTGTAGGCAAGAAATTCAGCTGGTGGGATAATCTGTGCCCCACTGCTTCAGCATGGAACCTCTTGCTGCCCCATGGGACAGGACCAGGCACTGCCACACTGGTGGAAAATGCTGAGGAATACTGGGAGAGCCACCCCTGAGCAAGGGGAAACACAACAAGGTGAAAAATGATGTCTGTTTTCCAAATGGGTAGGGAAAAGCTGGCTTCTGGTGCTATGAAATGCTGGGGTCATGGGTGTGGCAGAATTTCCCATGATGGGGCTGTGCCCCCCTGGCTGCTGATTAAAACTGCTGATTCAAATGGGTTTTTCCACTAACAGGGCTGAGCAAGGATCAGAACTCACAGAAGACTGCATCTCTCCTTAAATTAGGTATTTCACCTGCAAGAGCACTGATATTATGTTAATCAAACATTCATTAAAAGCCTCCATTGCTGCTTAATGAAAGCATAATAAATAAAGATGCTATTATACAGCTGCAAAAAAAAATCATGTTTTCAATAATTAGCTGCTGTTTCATTAGCACAATTATCACTTAGGAGCTGAAGCAAGCTCTGTTCGAAACACTTAATTTAAAGGGTGTAAGGCTGGTCCCTTCAAAGAGCTTCTTTCTACCTGAGATCCCCTACTCTCTCCCTGTGCTGAGTGGAATGGATCCAATGCCTGGCTGTCCATTGTGGCCACACACTGCCCTCCTCCCCCTTCCCCTCTGCTTCCCTGCCTCTTCTCCTCTGTTTTTAATTCCCCACTCAGTCCTGCCGTTGAAACTGAAAATTGAACCCCACCTTCCCCTTCCTCCCTCTTCCTTCCCCCCATTTCTCCTTCAGGAGATCTCCAAGCGAGAAGAAGCGAGTGGGCAGTTAAGCTGTATTCAGCTGCCTGTCGACTCGTCGGGGGTATGTACAGCACATCCTGCCACCACTGTGCTTGTCTCTCTTGTGCCTGGTCACACAATGTGGTGCTGTTCTCATCGTAGTAGCTGTCATTCTTTTGGGGTCTATTTGAGTGTTTTGGAAGTGTTTTTTGGTTTTTCTTTCCTTTTTGTCACCCTCATTGTTGAGTCAGCCCTGATTTTAAGTCCCTTCCTTCTCTGAGGGACCCAGGTAAATTAAGGTGGGTGCTTCGAAGTGGCTGATGTAGCTCCAGACAACAGCTCTCGCTGACCCCTTTCTGGATGCCTGCCCTGAGGAAGGCTCCCCTAGAGGCTGTCACAGCCCCTCCATGGCACAATCACATCCCAGGGACCTCCCTGGGGATGTGGATGGTGATGCTGATTGCAGGGCACACGTGCTGAGGCTCCCTCATGCAGGCAGGGGAGGACACCTAGGAGTGAAGGGACCTGGAATCAAACCTGTTTTGATAGGGGTGTGTGTGTTGATGTGTGTGGGAGTCCTGTGCTCTGCAGGACAGGGTAAGACAGCAGCAGTTGCACTGTGGGAATGCTGAGATTGCTAGAGCAATGCCACGTTACAGGATGTGAAATGGTCCTGTTCAGGTCCGAGGAAGCTGTGGATCTCCGAAGCACACCTCATCAACAAACCTCATCCTTCTGCCAAACTCATCTCTCTCTCTACCACTCACTTCCCTTTCTGTCTTTTCCAAGAAGCTTAGCTTTTTCCTCAGCTCAACAGCCCTTTCCCCTTGTATCCCAGTGTGTCAGTCCCTTTTGGTACAGGCTGGTTTAGTTGTTGTACTGCCTGGTCCAGCTTGACATACCCTCATTTCCCAAAAGGATTTTAACTCCCTGTTCTCTCGTAACCCCTTTTCTATCCAGAAAGGCAAACTGGGAGTGCAAGAACAGGTAACGGGCAGCAGTACCAGCTGCAAGATGTTTGCCTGCACCGTCCTGAGTCTGGCACGTGGTGTTTGGGAGGGGATGCTCACTGCCCTCCAGACATGGGGTTTGGTGCTGGGGAAGGGGGTGGGAGGTCCCCACATAGCTCTGCTTTTCCCTCTCGGCACACATCTCATTGTGCCCCCTTAAAACTTTCCTTACGACTGTTAAAGAGCACTCCAGGAATACAAATAATGTAAAATTCTTCACAGTATTTATTTCTTTTTAATAATCCATTAGGGAGAATGAGTAATTCCTGGCAGGCCTGCTGACAGGCTGAGCTGGGAGCCTCTGTGGGGAGCATACCTGGAGCCAGTTGGAGCCCCTGCTCACACAGACACTAGATCTGATTCCAGCAAAGCTCAGGCCAGCCTGACTTTACTGCTCCCTCGTGCAAGGTGCATTCCTGACCTTCTCAGACTGCATCCTGCAGGAGGAGCTTCCCTGAAAAGCATAGAAGTCCTGGATCCTCAGGGGATTTTTGAGCCAACACTTCATATCACACTCTCTTTTGCCTTAAAAATACCTCTGAGTGTCCAGCCTGCCTGGAAAAAAATACCTTTAATAGATAAGTGACCCCACACTAAATAGGGAGGGAGTATTGCAACTCATCCCTCTGGGGTTTTGCTTAATAATGAGGTGTGGGGCACTGACCTGTGTTGGATTCATCTCTTCCTTCTGTCCCAGGCTGGGGTCCTTCTTAGATTTTACAATCAATGGGTACCCTAGCACCAAACCTCAGCAGTACTGGCCAGGGCTCCTGTGGACGCAGCTTAGCCTTGGTGGGGTTTTCTGGGGCTCCTGGGCTCTCACTGCTGAAGTGAGGATCTGCTTGGCTTCCCCCATACCAGCATCTTCCCCCACCTTCCCACCTCTTCTCCATTGTGTCAGGGCTTGGTGCCCTTTGCCAGAGCAGTGGTTTCAGCCATGAATCCTCCTCTTTTTGGATGGGTATCAACCATTCTGGCGAGCACCTCTGCCCCTCTTAGGTGTATCCTAAGTATACCACACCCTAAGTGCCTTTCTGCAGTGCCAATGGACAGAATCAGGGTCTGTGCCACAAGACGGAGCAAGAACCCAGGCACCACGCAGAGAACAATGATCAATATCATCTTCTTTTACCTGAGGATGGGTAGCTGTCAGAGGAGACAGACCTCTCTCAACCACCAACATTCAAAATGATACAGCAGAATTTAAACCTCCCAAACGATCCAGCATAAATCCCCAAAACTCCTGCTCCTCTTGTGTGTGGCAGCTGGGAGGGAAAGGGTCCCTCACAGCAGTCGATGTTGGATTCTGCCACCTGCATCCTCTCTGGGCTGATGGGGCATCCATGGACACATCACATTTTTCATGTTGGAAATTCAGGGTCTGTTGTGCCCTTTCTGAACCCTGGATTGCTCCACCAAAGCATCACTAGAAAGAGCCACAACCAGAGAGTTTTCGGTGTATAAATTCAGAGAGATTTGTAGCATCATCTTTTGTCCTCAAATTGCTCATCAGTATTGGTCCTTCCCTAACATCTGCCACATATGCAATTCCAGCAGCAAAAATTAAGCAATAGTTTGGTTTTTCTCTTGATCCCCTTCTGGGACTGTGTTTGGAGCCAGAGGCAATCCATCTTCCTGATAGGAGGTTAATTAGTCTGTGGTATAAACCTGTGCATGCATCATTTTGTGGAAGGTGATGTTGCATCATGGTACCGAGTTCAGTGGATCTGTAAGGTGTGGTGTTGGACACGGGAATCCATATTTGCAGAGGGCTGTCCGTGCACTGTGGCCCCTCAGCCTCCTTGCTGAAGCCTTCTGTTTTGCTCCAGGGTGATGCTTCCAAGTCTGATTCCGAGGGGGATCTCTTCCCCCACAGCCTGGAAGAGGAGGGAGAACTTAAGAAAAACTTGTCAAATCCAGCCTGTGAGTAATAACCCTGGGAGGACAGGCCATTCTACAGAAACCTTGCTTTGCTGTGAAAACAGTGTGTCCAAAAGGAAAAACCCCTCCTAGAGGGAATGCTGTAGTCCCAGTTGTGTCATGCTTGACTTTGCAGCAGGCTTGGGTTGGGACTGTGGGATGCAGGCAGGGAGAGATATGATTGCATTTGAACTGTTAATTTCCCCATCAAGTCTGAGGTCTGGGCTTGTGGGATATCTCTGCTGGAGGAGTTTGGAGAAAGAGGATAGAGAGAGCGGGCAGGAAGTTCCCAGGGCTGGAGCTGGTGGGTGTTAATTGGAGGTTGAGGGGGCAGCAGGTGACATTTTGGGTGTGCTGTCCTCTACCATTGATACCTGATCCCATTGACGCCTGATCCCACTCCTGTTTGACATCTCCCTGGTGGGCTGAACGACCCAATTCTCCAGAAGGGCTTTTTGGCCCACATCCCCCTGATGCTCAGAGCAGAGCCTTCCCTGCGCGGGAGCTTTGCCTGCCCACAAGCAGTCTGTAGCTGTTCACCCTTGAGGCGTGATGCCTAAAAACCCGCTTGTGTCTTCCAGCAATGGCCCTGAGCGACCACCCAGAGCTGAAAAAGAGCCTGACCCCGCCGCTTATCATCCATACGGCTGCCACGCCCATGCCCATGCCCAAGAGTGCTGTGTTCGGGGATGTGGCGCAGGGTTACGAGTCCCACCGGGCCAGCGGCGTCTCCACGGACCCCGTGGCCGCTTATGAGCTCAAGTCCCCGGTACTTGCATCACCTCCCTCTGTGGATGTTCAGTGCGTCCGTGGGGCTGTCCGTCCATCCAGCCGCCCCCGCCGGCCTGGGGCGGGTGGCACAGATCTGATGCGCTCCCTGTCGCTGTCCTTCCCACAGCCCAGCACCCGCAGCTCCCCACACAGTCCCTGGCGTGCCAGCAGCTCCTGGAACAGCCGCCGCTCCAGCTGGAACAGCATCGGCCGGGCCCCCAGCCTCAAGCGCCGGGGGCAGAGCAGCGAGCGCAGGTCCCTCCTGTCCGGGGAGGGGAAGGAGAGCTCGGAGGAAGGGGACAGCTCGGATGAGGAGCACTCCAGCTGGGCTGGCAGCTTCAATGGCTCTTTGCCTCACCGCATGGAGTCGCTGGAAACAAAAGGGTCCTTTGACCTCCAGGATACTTTGCAGGTGCCTTCCCTGTATCGGACCAGCAGTATGCACAGCACCAGAACGTCTGTCTCTGAGCACCAGGACTGCAATGGGAGGACCTCTCCAGGCCTGCTACTGCACCAGCTCCACCTGGATGAGCCCCACCAGGATGGTGATGATGGCGATGATGAAGGTAGCATGGTAAGGAAGTGCTACGTGCTCATTTTGGGCTTTATGACTTGTCAAAACAAAGCTTGTCACTGTCTCAGGAGTGCACAAGTGGGTGCAAAAGGGATTAGATCTCCCTTAGACCACCAGACCAGAGTCACCCAGAAGGTCTCTAGGCAGTGGATGCTCTCAGAAATGGGATTGGTATCCAAGTAAGTATTACATGCAGTATCAGATGGCGCATGATGGAGACATCAGGACAAAACTGCCCAGATTCCACTAAATCATGCAGAGTGAAAGGTATTGGAAATATATGCTTTTGTGGGTTCATTTTTGGTTTTCTTTTTTGTTTTTTTTTTAAAGCAAAACAGGTGAGTCTCCCTGCTTTCCAACTATTATTCAGTTTCTTGCCCCCAGACTAGCAGCAGAAAACTTCTATAGGCAAAGCAAGAGCATGGCTTGGTCTCCCATTCCCATGGCAGCATTAGTCCCATGGAGATGGTGGTAATTTCAAAGTCTCTGAATTAATTTCCATCTGAAGAGGCATTTCACTGACAAGTGTCTCTTTCACAGGCCTGAAAAGTGTCATTTAGGAAATATAAGCTGAAAAGACTGCAAGTGCAGGGAAGGGATCAGGGTTCCTGGTCCTTTTTTCAGATGGATGTTTGTATCTTAAATGGAAAAAGGGGGAATCTGACTGCTTTTCCAAAGTTGTTTGCATGACTGGCAGAGTTAGGGTTGAGTTGGGCATAAGTGTGTCACAGTTCTGGCTATCACATGTGCATTGAGGTCAGTTTTGGAGTGTTTCCTGCTTGTTCCAGGTTATCTCTTTGTTTGATTATACCTTGTTCCCAGATTTAAAAGTGTGATGATCTGATGTGTCATCCCCAGGGGTGACTGTTTCTCTTGGGGCAGTAGATGGGGTTTGGGTAGAGACATATGATGGTAGCAGGGGCTGTTCTGAGAACAGGAAAGCTGCAGATTGTGGACATGATTTTACTCTTTTTCACTGTCTTTATTGAATGAAAATAGAATTGGGATCATGTGAAGGGATGTGAAAGGTGGCATTGACTCCAGAGTCCTCTGTTCCTTACAGGAGGAGAAGGAGAGTTAGTGCTGGCAGAATGGAGTCACTCAGCCGTGAACCGCCTTTACAAAAGCCTTTATCCCATTACATCTCCAGTGTGGATCCTCAGCCTGGGATTTTTACTCATTGTCTTAACCCGCTTTTTAACTTCCATAAAATAAATTGAATTTTTAAGAAAAGGAGCAGTAATTATTTTTGGAAAAAATCCCCACTATTAGAAGTGTTGAAGAGACCATGCTCTTTATTGCTGGCTAGGGATTTTTTTTCTTATGCTCCAACATCTGCTACTTTTCCAGCTCACCTGGTCCAATCATCCCACCAGTCCTTTCCTTTTTGCCTCCCAGGATCAAAAGCCAGCAGTCCCCCTTGTGCTGGGCATGGTGTGAAGAGATGTGTCCCTCCATGAACTGTTGGATAAGATTTTTAATTTTTATCATCCGCTTTTAGCATAAACCAAACATCATCTTCTGTGTACTGAGGTCTGGCCATGAAGGGTGTAATCATCTTAATACCTTCCCATGTAATGGTCAGAAGCAAATGCCAAGGGGAAGAATTGACAGAATAGGGGAAATAAATTGTGTCCTAGCCCATAGGATAGCCACAACTGGGATACCTGCAGCTAGCTGGTGCCTTTCCCCATGCTCTGAAATATGTCTTCCCTGCAAATCACCAAACTAGATGCATAAGGAGATATTGCTTACATTAGAAAAATGAGCCCCCAGATTGCAGTGCTTCCCTCCTGACATTTGGGGGGAAACTCTGCTCCTAAATTAGCCTTGACAAAGTTGCGGGGGCGGGGGGGAATTGCATTTTAAATTGAAAAAATGAAATACAAAACTACCCATCAACAAAAGAAGATAAGAACTTAAATTACTCAGATCAAAGTAATTCTAAATATGCTCTTCTGCATCAAAGCTTTGCATCCCTCCTTGCTGCCTGGATTTGATTGTCTCTGTGCAGAAATCAAAGGAAGAGCAAAGGCTTCATCTGGATTTCCCAGGCTACCCTTATATTAGTGCAGCTGTGCTGCCTTTGATAAATTTCTTTATTTCTTCAATGATTTTCTTTATTCTGAATTTCCATCCTTCTTAAGGGCCAGAATCAGGCCCCTGACAGCTTCTCTCCAGAAACAGGAAACCAGGGGGCTGAAATCTGTTCCTTATTGCATCACTGTAGACAAGAAGTCTCTCACAGAGAGGGTGATCCTCAGCTTTCTTGGGTTCACATGGCTGTGACCAGGATCAGGGATATGCTGCCAGGTCTTTGTTGTTTCCAACTGCTGGATTTTAGATGGTTTGGGGTGCTTTCTGCCCAAATTGCTCAGTGCTCACAGCAGAAAGTAAGGAAAATATTAAATATGCAAACGATGTGTCCTCTCCTCCCCAAAACCTCACTGCATTTTACTATTGCAGCTCCTTTTCCTTTGCCTGTTCCACTTTTTCTCTGTGGCGTATGGTCCAGCCACTCCCAAACCCTCTCAGCCTGTCCCTGTTGCATATTAAAATTAAATAATCAGGTCTCAAGCGTCTCTGTGCAGTTTCCATCTTGCCTGGAGGTCCTCTGCCGCTCACAGAGGATTTTTCAGCAGTTCCCTTGTCCTTATAATAAATCTTTTATAAATCTAAGCCTCACCCTTACTCTGAGGAGTGCATCAGTCATCCTTTATTGCCAGCTGTCTTTCTTCTTACCCTCAGAAGTGCATTAATATCTGAAATTCCTAAAAATAATAATAATAATTTTAAAGCAGCAATTTATCATCAGCTCTCATTGCTGTGGGATTGAGGGGCTTCATTCCCACTGCTGCCTGTTAGCACCCAGCATCTTCCCACATCCTGGCTCCTGCTGCCTCTGGTGAGGGATTTGGGTGGGCTTACCCAGGGAGATTTTGTCCAAGTCACTGGCAACTGAATTAAAAAGATTAGTTTTCTTCTCCCCTCACATCTTTGTTCATCTTGTCCAGGTGTGGTTTATGAACAAATAGATGTGATTTAAGCCACGTAATTGATATCTTACTTTGAACATAATGCAGGCTTGAAGAGCAATCAGCCCCATTGTCAGCACTTGGAGCCTGCCTCGACCTCACTGGGAAAGCCTTGGATGGGGCTGAGGCTGGAAACACTCAGGGCTTATTTCACAAATACCTTACTTTTGGCTCAAGTTAACTGAACTATGCTGTTCCACTGGTGGAAATATGGAGTAATTCCTCTGAGTTCAGGTTTCTAGGGATGTACTTTGCCTGCTTAGAGCAGCTGGGCTGCAGCCTCAGTTGAGTCCTGGTGCTCACCCTTACTGTAACCCACTAAATAGAGACACGATGGGAGATCACTTTTTGTCTTTGTTATCTGATTTAGCCCATGAACTGCAAGCTGCAACAATTAGCCAAACCCCAAAATATCTTCGGCATTAAAATTGGACAAAAGGAATATAAAGAATCATTCTGTGCTGCTGACGCATATCCATTCACTACAAATCCCCTTGATAAATACCAGAACTGCTTTGAATAATAGATACTTCTGGAAACCTTCCAGCTCACAAAATGAACTGGACTGAGTCGTAGCTATTACTTCATGTCCAGAGGCTAGGGTAGCAATTGCTGCTCTCACCACAGCTTTGAGCAGACACATGATTTTTATCCATTTATTTACCTTTGTTAAATCTATGGATAATTAGACTAACCAGGCTGCTTGAAGGGATAACAGAACCCCAAGGATGCATGCTCTATTAAATACAGTTTAGAGAGAAGGGAAAAGTTCTGGCTCTTTGCCTGAAGCTGGAAAAGGGATGTGAGACCATTCAAGACAACCAAAACCCCACTGGTGTGTGGTGCATGGTCTGTGTGTGTAGAAGTTGAGGGAAGGATGGATGGCTGAAGGAGCAGGATAGAAAGCTCTAACTTTTCTTTTTGTTATTCCAACTTTTCTTCTTATTTGCCAAGGTGATTTTCACTTTCTGAAGGGTTCAGGTTGTCACCAAGGGCTTTCATTAAAACAGGCACTATACCAATTATTCCCTGTCACTAATGAGACCCCAGTCTGGGTGTCTGTAGGAAGAAAAAGCGCTTCCTCCACTCCACTCAGTTACTCTAACAAATCCCATTTTTACAGTCCAGAGTACTTCAAGTGCCAACAGTTTGCCTCAAAAAGAATCCTCCCTCCCTTTTTCCTAGTTGAAATAAATAAAAGTGCCTTAGTCCTGGAGTGCAGGTGCTCCTGGGGTGAGAGTGATTCCTGTGCTGTCCTTCACACCCGTCTGTGGCCTCATGGCCCTGAAATCTCTCGAAGAAGCTTCAAAGAGCTCAGGCAGTCATATTTCCAGGTCTGCCCATCGAAGCCCATGTGGTAGCAGAGAAATAAGGCTTATGAAAGAGCAAGAATTGTTTTTTATTTATCTGCAAAGCACTCTGGTGACAGTGTGCACACTGGTCTGTGCATTTATCTTCTGGTGCCTTGATGTGGAAGGGCTGGGGAAGCCCTGGTGTGGTGGGCAAGATGTTGGCCTGGCTTTTAATGGTTGTCCATGCACAGGGTGCTAACACTGCTTTGCCAGTGGGATTAAAGATCTTGATTTTCCTTTGGAGGTCTATGGATGAGAAGGTGATAAACTTATATCAGAAGTTTTTGCAGCCAGGATGAGGCTTCCCCTTGACATCCAATTTTTGATGTCTTTGGTTGACTTGTTGACTAAGGCTTTTGCAGTCTGCCCTCCTGACCTGAAATGACCTTGCAGACAGCCTATAATATAAGGATGCATGGCTGAGGATGTGCTGTAGTTTCAAGTAGGAATTAATTTGTATGAATTGGATGGCCCATGTTCATGCAGGTCAGGCTGAGGATGTGCTGTAGTTTCAAGTAGGAATTAATTTGTATGAATTGGATGGCCCATGTTCATGCAGGTCAGGCTGACCATGGTGTTCCCTTCTGGCTTTATAATCTCCCATCTAATCTGTTCATGCTGAATGAGAGGCAGATGATCACCTTTGTGTTCCTGGACCAAAACTTGGGCCTCAAATTATTTCTTCAGCTTTACAGTGGTGCATGGACACAGGGCTTGGCCCCACCAAGCAGCAGGAATCCCTCCTTCTGCTCCCTTTATAACCTCTGACATAAGCATTCTATATTTTTTTTTAAAAACCAATCAAAAATATCCCACAAAAATTCCCCAAAATACCTTAGAAGATTCAGACAAGCACCTGATGAGTATTTGGAGGCACTGAGTGGGTTAGCATTCCTTTGGGCAAGGGTTTTATTTGTCATGTTTGTCCTCTTGGATAACTGTGTGTCAGACGCAGTTACCGTGCAGAGAAAGAAGCAAGACCGAGCACTGTGAGCTCACAGGACTGGCACAACCCTCATCTGGGTGCCAGAGCTCTTTCCCCTGCCCAACAGGGTCTTGTTTGGGGACATTATTTTATTTCAGCTTTTTTGAGCACTTGAAGATAAGATTTTAGTGAAAAGCTGCCCCAAGTCCTTCATGTGGAAGTTTTGGGGAGTTGTTGTTTTAACAGTTCTGTATTTTCCTCCCTCTCTGTATATTTTCCCTCCAGAGCAAAAGGGACCGCATGAAGGCCTGGGTACGGACACGGCTCCCCACCTGCTGCAAAGAGAGAGACTCCTGGTCCATCTACATCTTCGCCCCTCACTCCAGGTAAGGCAGGGTACTTGGGTAGTGCTGGTGTGGTAGGATGGATGGTAACAATGCATGCCCTCATTACAGTGGCTCAACTGCCTGTTTATCCCAGATGGTTCTCTGTATGTCAGTCGACAAAATTCCCAGCCCTTCCTCTGCCCCAGTATGACATGAGGGTTGAATAGCAAACAGTTGCTGGCTGCGGAGGGCACAGGAGTGTCCAGTCAAGACCCATAGCCCAGGGCATAGCTGCAGCTTCATCAGGTTCCTCATTTCCTTTGGCAGTGATGTCAGTGCTCTACAAGTTTTATACTTGGTGGAGTGTGATGAGCTTGGAGCAAGGGGGAGAGGTGCAGCATCAAGCAGAAAAATCTGAATTTGCCCTACCACACACTTACAGCACAGCAAAGGACACCCTGATCTTCTCAACTGAACTTCTTTTCCTCCCACTTCCCTTTCTCTCAGAGAACACCCTCTCCTTGCTTGAAGGCCCCCAGCTCTGCCCTTCCCAAAGCCTGGCCATGGGGCTGAGCTCTGTGCTGTTCAACACGTTCCTCTAGACATGCATCCACGCACCCAAGGGTTTTCCATGTTGGAGCTGAGGGCCCTGGACAGCGTTCAGGTTCATTCATACAAAGATTAGAGAGATTTTCAGAAAGAGACTTTGGGAAATGTAATACGGTATTATAAATCCTGGGTCAGTGTACAGCCATCTGTCACAATAAATAGCTTCTGCCCCTTGGTTTCGTGTGTGCTCAACCCTCATGGGCTCACTGTGAGTATTTCTTCCTTTATTTAAAGTAAACCTGAGCACCAGGAACCAGGTAGAGGGGCAGATCCAAAACTGGCTGTGTGTCGGAGTCATGAAAGCAGCTGCCCCGTTCCAAGTGACCAAAGCCCCCTGTGAACATTCCCAGGGCTTGAAATTTGTGGCTCAGTTCCGTAGATCAGATCCCTTTCTGTTCATAACCCAATCTGCCCTCAGTGTGTGGCTCTGCCAGGGAGGGGATTGGGAGATTGGAGCTCATCTGCTTTGCAAGCAGAGTGCTCAATTCCCCTGCTATGCATTGAGCTGCTCTGTGTCTCCTCAGTTAAGCATTAATAGCTAGTCTGTGTCTACTCTTTTTTTTCCTTTCAATAGATTCCGTCTGATGTGCAATAAAATCATCACTCACAAGATGTTCGATCACGTCGTCTTGGTGATCATTTTCCTGAACTGCATTACCATTGCGATGGAACGACCCAAAATTGAGCCTCACAGTGCTGTGAGTTTCTGAGGTTTTCCTGTGCTCCTCATGGAGTAAGCATGTGTGGCTTGGACCCTACTGCTGTGCACTCGGTCTTTTTTTCTTTCTCTTTTTAAAATGGGAAGGTGCCAACACCCCCTGACTTTCCTTTGAATTAGGTGCAGCAACTCTCCTGGCCCCTATCCAGTCTGCTTTTAAAGCACAAGTGCACAGATTGTGGCCTGCAATATATCCAATATCTCATTTCTGGAAGCACAATCAAGGTTTTAACACATGACATAGCATGACACCTGTCTCAGTTTCCTTCCCTGAGAAACCTTCAAACACTTTTCCTCTCTCAACACAATGTTCACTTCTTCCATCTGTTCCCCACAGGCATGTATGTGTGGTGCAAATGGAATGGGGGAAACTGTTCATTTCATACTCTTCTCTCCCCTTTGTGTATCAGCTTTGTTGTGACACTAGAAAAACTGAATTAATGCAGGCACTGCAATGCCAGTTCTTGGAACCTCTTTGTTCTAATACACTATATAAGGATTCCTTATACTAGACCCAGCACCAGCATCCAGCAATCAGAGGGGCAGAATCATCCTATTGCTCTTTTAATTTACCATAGACTGGGGCTGAGATGCGCTGGGCTCTTGCTGATTTATCACTCAAGACTGCTCATATCACAATTGTATAGAATCCTGTTTTGTTTATGTAGGCGTGTCAGGCTGTTCATTTTTGTGGATTTTAATGTAAGACCTTAAAACTGGAGTCTAAGCTGCTCTCTGCCTATTTTAAGCATTCCCTAGTAGTCCTTCTTACTGTAACAGTTTGCCCAGCAGTCCTTTCCCTAAATCCATTTTTTTCAGTTCCCTTGCAGTCGTGCACCAACTCACAGCTGCAAGAAGAGAGCAGGGCTCCCTACCAGCTGATGTAGCAGGAGGAGATCATCTTGCTTATCCCCAAATGGGGCACCCTGAGAACCTCCCTTAAAATCCTAATTGCTTCCTTTGAGCCCCTTGCTATGTCCTCTGAGAGTTACCACTCCCCAAGACTGGCTCCAAAAGGAGCTGCAGGTACACAGAGAAGGGAAATGGGGTGACATGTGTGAGTTGGAGGAGTTCACAGCAAAGAGCTGTAGCACACAAATCCAATATTTCATATAGGAGAGGAGGAGCTGTGGTGTCCCCTCGCATTAGGAAAGGGCTAAGAGGAAAGGAGACGGGCTGGTGTGAGGTTCATCACCATTAGATTATAACAAGGGAGTTAGACTATGGCCTGGGAGCTGCAGAGGAGAAGGGGAATGCTGAGCAGTGGGGCAGGGGATCCAGGAGGAGTACATGGGCCCTACCTGTGCAGATGGAGCTCTTATCTGGAAACTGAGAGAGTTAGATTAGGTTGAATTGTTTAAAATAATTGTTCTTTGCTTCCCTGAGCTGTGGATTTTCTAACTGCTTCAAGTGAGTTCTCTGTCCCTGTCCCAGTTTCAGCTGGCTTATCAGAACAGGGGCTGTTGTTGCAAGCCAGCATGTAGTCCTCACTGCAGAGTGCATGAAATGGACCGGGGAGATTATCCTTCAAAATAGCCACATATGCAATATCCTCAGTCTCACCTCCATGCTATTGCTGTTTTATCTCCAGCGGCACAAGCAGGTCCCTATCCTCTCTCTCCTGCCCAGTGCTTGCCCCTTACAGCAGCCTTTTGTGTGGCAGTCAGCTAACAACGGAGATGTTTCATATCACAGCTCATGCAATCACAGTACAAGTCTAGGACCTAATTAATTACAGACCATGTATGGAAACAAGCTACTCTGTGGTTCCTGAGTCACTTCCAGTAAATCGTGATCTGGCAAGCGAGAGAGTTGCCAAGGTGTTTTTTCTTGTTTAAATTGCATCTCATTTTGAGTGAGAGATCTGCATCTCTTATGGGACTGCTCTGTAGGGAGAGGCAGATATAAATCCAAAATTGTCAAAAGCAGGACTGGGGCCAATTGTATGTGCTCATACATATGTGTACACGCATCGTCGTTCCTCCGTCATCTGCCTTCTGCTGTCCATTTCTTAGTGCAGGGAATCAGAAGCTGTCTAGGGATTAGGGTAAAGTGTAATTTATTTAATAATCATCATTTAAAAGAAAGCTTTCTGCTAATAATGGATAGGAAACCAGTCCATGGGCTCATCTGTAATCACTAGCTGTTCTTGCTGAGTGGTGGTGCTGAGGAGGGCACAGTCTAGTGGATAGTGCAGGGGACTGGGAAATAAGGCTGTTGGGCTTCATGCCAGGTCTAGATGGTGGCTTTGGGCAACAGAGTCGACCTTTTGGGGGCAGGTCTCAGCTGGCATAAAGCCCCAGATCTTTGCTGGTTTTGCTGGAGCTGTGATAACTCATGCCAGCTGCGCTTCAGCATCCCACAAGTCCTGCTGCCTCACAGCTCTGTCACTAATGTTGACTTAATTTCTAGGAGAATTGGGAGCTCAGTCATATTTACACAATCCAGTGATTTCTGCAGGTGAGAGGCAGGTAGAGATTTGTCAAGCATGTTTCAAGGAGGGAATATTTCCCTATTTCCTCTGTGAGGGGGAGGATGATTTGACGGAAATTAGGGAGGATTTGGAGGCAAATGGGAAGGTTTGGGGGGGAGGTGCTGGCCGTTGTTCCTGTCCATGGTGCTGACACAGAGCCAGATACTGGCAGGGCTGAACCATGTAGTGTTACTGTCTAAATATTTGGATTTTCTCCTCTTTATGAGCAAACAGTCCAAGGCTTGTTTCAGCACAGAATCGGAAGAAAAGTTTTCAACCACCCAAATATGCTCGGGGGGATGCACAACTGCAGAGAGCAGGCTATAAAATATTGTCTCTCATTTTCTTTTCCATAGGAACGGATTTTCCTAACACTCTCCAACTACATCTTTACAGTCATCTTCCTGACTGAGATGACAGTTAAGGTAAATGCAGGTGGAGGATAAGTGTGCCTGTATTATATTAGTTGTTTTTAATTATGGTGGACTCACAAAACCCTTAGGTCCACCAGCTGCAAGTGAGGTGTATATTTTCCTCTTCTGACTCATACTCAGAATGCCCACCATATGCCTTATTCCAAGCACGTTTTACATCAGAACAATTTCACTGAAGTTGCTCTTGATCTACGCCATTATAGGAGCAATGGGATCCTTGAATTCAGCAATCCTGTCCTATTCAGCAAAGCTCCTGAGTACATGCTTAACTTCAACCATGCATGTAAGTCCCATTGTCTTCAACAACCAGTTGTCCTCAACAACCTAAGCTGCTGTGTGCTTTCCTGAGGACGGAGAGACTTAAGCACGTTGAAACACTTTGCTGGATTTGAGGCAGAAGGCTCAGAAACTCATGGCTGTAAATCTCTCTTGAGTAATTCATAATCATCTCACTGAACAATTGCTCTTTCTTTGGAAAGTTTTTCTAGTTTCTTTATTTGCAAAGCTTGTACATGATTGCTTGGATCAGCCACTCTGCACCTTCTCTCCTGCAGTCTATAGGAATAAAATACGATCAATTTTTTTTATGCCAGAGCTAAAAACATTAGGAACAGTTTTGTGCAGGTAGGTTTATCTGCATTAAAAGTACATCAGCTGTAAGGGACAACCTGGGGTGTTTCTGCAGCAATATTTTCATAATTCTTTCAATAGAACACTTTGCTGGTTTGTCTAATTAGGTTTCTGTACTGGGAAGCAAATAGACTCACAGACTGGTGTCTGTAAATAATGCATTCTCAGGAGGTTGCTAACTGCAACAAACATGTTGGATGCTACAGTCATAATTTGTTGCAACTTGGTGTCTGGGCAGGTGGTGGCACTAGGCTTGTGTTTTGGGGAGAAAGCCTACTTGAAGAGCAGCTGGAATGTGCTGGATGGGGTGCTGGTGCTCATCTCCGTCATTGACATCCTAGTCTCGATGGTGTCAGACAGCGGCACGAAAATCCTGGGAATGCTGCGGGTTCTGAGGCTACTGAGGACACTGCGGCCCTTGAGGTAAGTAGAGGCAGGGGAAGATCTAAGGATGTATGTGCCAAAGGTAGGGCTGAGCATTCATGCAAGGGAAGGGGCAGATGAGAAAAGTGCACAGCGTCTGTAACCAGTGTCATCCCAGCCTCCTGCAGCTCCGCAGACAATATCAGTCCACAGGTCCTGCTGAACTGCGAGAGCTCTGGGCCCTTGCTGTGTTTTGGGACTAGCCCCAAATGCAACAGGAAACTGATCAATGCCTCTTTTGCTCATTAAAACATACATCCCCTGCTATTTGTGTTCTCATTTGCTCTGTGTAAAGTGCAGCTTAACAGCTTCTTTTCCCCCTTTCCTTCAGGCAGTCAATGACTTTCATAACAAAGAAGGAAATAAGTAGCAGGTGGTAGATCATTTTTAAGGAAGCAGAGGCTCAACTGTTGCTTAACCTAGAATGCAAAGAAGCTTTTTTTCCCCAGCTCTCCATTAATATTAGAGAGACATTGACTTTGAAAATGACCCAGACAAGATGAAAACAATTGTTCTACTAACTTGATGCCCCAACTCTGCCAGCAGGCATTATCCCATGCTCCAGGGACAGGCTCTGCTCTGATAAGAACCTGCTGAAGGACCAACCTCTTATAAACAGGCATCTGTTTGTGACCTGTACCGCAAGGCACAAAGGTTTCTCTTCATGCTAAATGCAGTTCCTCTTTTAATACCATTGTTGCTGCTCCTGTTATGCAGCAGCTAATAAACCTTCCTGCTCAAAGCATCTTTGTGTGCCTGTCATATCTTACTGCTGCTTCCTCCATAAAAAGGTTCGCTTTGAATCAGGATTTTTCTCTTTCAGAACAGAAAAATAGGACCCTGCTTCTGATAGAAGATGTTGTTTTACTACCCCTGTGTGAATAATAAGTCTAAATAACAATGGCCATGCCTTTACATGTCTTTCAAATATTCTTAACAGCTATAAAGGACATTCTGTTCAATTGGTCTGTGTGGTCTGTGTGTTGCACATATACAGCATGTGAGTTTTAGGATGTGAGCTGCTTTTAATCATTTTTATCTGGTAACTGGCACCATTGGGGTAGTTCAGCTCCTTCACCATGTAAGTAGACTGTATTCCTATGTGACTCCAATTCAGGCTCTTCTCTCTTTGTGTGTCCCCTGATATCTCATGTCAGCTACAGTTTCTGGGGTAGTTTCTGCCCAGTTGCTGGTTGGGTAGATTTGCTCTGCTCCTCTGTTTCTGCTGATTTTTGACCCATGTTAAGAAAACCTGTAAAATAATCTAGATGACTCAGGGTAAAAGAAGGATTGATTTCTCTTCTCTGAACTGTGGAATGCAAGTTTCTCTTCTGATGTTCCATAGTTAAATCAGATTTAAAGAAAGACATATGGGTTGTGCTGATCTCTGCTGGAGTCACCTGTCTGACCTGGTCAAAGCCCTGTATTCTTCTTTATAGATCTGTAGGACTGTCTGGCCAGGACTTGGGTCTTTTTTAACTGGAGCCTTCCTCTGTAGTCACCTATGTGCATGAATAATCTGGAGTTATGGGGAATAATTCACTCAGTAACTGCAGGCTGAAGGAAGACCTGCCATCTGAAGCACGGGTGGGATTAGGCTCTTCCATTGCTATTGCATTCCTATTGGTATTTGATTTGTTTTCTCTAGAGAGTTAAGTGCATGTTTTCAGCCAACATGTTGCTTTCTACTACAAAGGAAACATAAAAAAAGACAGCAACAAGCCCATTTCCTAAATATGTTCAGAATCAGTTCTGTTCTCCCATTATTAGATTTGTAGGCAAAGAAAAAGCAGCCATCAAACCGGGGTCTTTTCAGTAAATCATATATCTCTGCCTGTGGAAGCCCATCTGCCTTCGTGCTGCACATCTGGGCTGCCCTGAGCAGCCTCTGCTCACAGCTGCCCACGCTGCCTTTGCCGCAGGCTCAGTGTATGGCTCAGGGATCACATCCTCACTGCACAGCCTGGGATGTGTAGCTGCATCGACACGGGGTGACAGCTGGGATCTGAGGTGACCTGAGGTCTTTGCACACTGTGGCGTCAGTTACCATGTCTGGGTGAAGTGTCTCATGGAGGCTGAGACAGTTTTTCTTCAGGAAGGCATAAGGCAGAGACCAAAACAAATGTTCCACTCACACAACAGAGGACCAAACCTGACTCCTTCTGTCCTCCCTTTCTGGGAACACTCCAGGACAGGACTGCAGGAGGACACCCTCAGAGAGAAGCCAAGCCACAGCTGTGTGTATCACACTCAGCTCGAGGGTAGAGACAACCCTCATGCTCTGTGTTGGCTTTTCCCATTGGATGGCCTGGAAGGGGGATTCATGCAAAAGATCTCCCTCATTCTGTCTCTTGTTTTCTCCTGTGGAAACCACCTCATTGATTTATGCAGCACACAACACCCCACATGCTTCTGCCCTCTGCCCAGACATTAAAAAAACTGTATGCCAATTGCAAGGCTTTGATTGCATGATTGATTATCAGCCTCCAAATTGAATCCATGAAGATTCAAGCCTAGCTTTATGACCAGAATTCCAAAAATAAATTCACAGAGGAATGACATTTAAAGATGTTTCCATGACCCTCTACTGTTTCAGGCAGTAAAGGGATTGCTTATACAATAACATTCCTTCCTAATGCGTTCAATCTGCTATTGTTGGTATCAAGTGTTATAGTTTAAGATACGAGAGAAATCAAAATTGAAAATGTATTCAGATTTAATGTGGGTGGACTTTAGGGCTGTTTTACTCTCTACAGAGCCTGGGCTTTGACTTCTAAAGCACAGATTTTCACTTTTATACTGTCATGGTCTAATAGTAATTTCATAACGCTCTTCTATCTATCATATTATTACCTTTGCTAATTTTCTTTTAATCTGTGGAGGAAGGTCTTCATTAGTGTTGATCTGTTGCCTCATCTAAGTGCTGCTACTTCTTCTGAGAGTTCTCATCAGGAAGGTTTAATGTTGGTAATGGATCCAACTGGGATGAGGCTGGCAGTGGGTTTGGAGCATCTCACACCAGGGGTTCAACAGCATTGGGAATCCTCAGACCAGAAGAACCAGGAGGAATTAGAGGGATTAACATTTCTTTGCACCAAAATAAAGAAGAAAGAATGTCTCATTTCAATTTCCCTGTTTGTCATATGCCTAATGCAGGCTGGAATTTTGCTGAATGGAACCTTGTCAGGTGTCCTTTTCTTGCACAACTGCAGGGCTCCAAATCAGCTGCATCCTTCAGCCATAAATTGCAGGGGTGTGCGTCAGATAATAAGATTTTACAAGCCTAATAGCAGCAGGACCTTGGCAATACTGATGAGGTGTGGTGATGCCGTATGTTGACATATTGGAGGTGGTACTAATAATCTGGAAAAGCTGAAAATTTTAATGACACCCCTTAGAGAATTGTCAGACTCGTAGGAGAATATCAGGAATCTTCGCACAGACTTGCCTCAGTGTTGGATCAGGCCCTTAGTCTGAGGCAGCTCCAAGGTCTGAAGGTTTGCATTAGCAAGAACTACTATTTTTCAAAATCTTTTTAAAGTCTTTTCTCCCTGTAATGCTGAAAACAGCACTGGCATGGAGCTAAACTGGTGGCAGCTTTTACCCTAATGCATTCTAATTTGAGGAATTCCCTGGTTGATCAAAACGCTTAAAGCAGCCAAATGCTGCTGGTTTTCAGCCCTTTTTTCCTCAACATGCACATGACTTTGCAAATTCAGACAAGTAACCTCCTATTTTCCCTCTCAGCTGGGTATGAAATAGTACCTCACAGGAGGAATCACTATTATTTCTAGAACAGCATTTCTTAATAAATGTTGGAGAAAATTATCAACTTTAAACTCTGAAGACTGAATTCCTTCTTTGTTCCCCAAAATTTAAGGATGCTCCAGTAGTTCAGACCATAAACCTTCCATTTAGAACACTTGACTTTGGTTCCATCCTGCATGACAATGGACAGAAGTCCATGATCCCTAAAGTCAGGATCCCTAAAGGCACCAAAGGACCTAATTTGCATGGAAACAATTGGAATTGAGTTGCCTTCCTACCTCTGAGAATGTGGCTCCCTCCTTCTGTGCCTCAGTTTCCCATCTGTAGTTTGGCAGGCATGTTTCACCCAGAACTGTGCAAGGAATGTGAAGGGTATGAAGGTCTTTAGTCCATCTGAGGAGCTGGAAGAGATGTTCAGCCTCAGCCTGTCCAGCCCAAGGCTTGCTTTGTGCACTCAGACATGGCCTGTTAGGCTGCATTACCTAGCTCATTGAATTGAGCACATTGAGCTGCTCTTCAGCCTCTGTTTGCTGGGCTGGGCTCAGCTCTCAGCCCCATGGTAGCAACAGCAAGGTCTCCAGGCTAGGCTAATCCCTGTGGGCAGCATTGGCAGCCCACATTGACCCGTCCCCACACTGCTCATGGGGTGTGCAGCCTTCTGCTCCTTCAGCCATCTCACCCTCCAGCTCCTTCCCTAAAATACCCAGATTTGAGTGTCAGGAAAGCTGAGGCATCAGAAATAGGGATCCACAGCACCCACCTGGCAGAGATGCTTAGTGTGAGGAATAGCAGCATCTGCTCTTTGTGTTTCACTGGTAAGAGAGCAGATAAAAATACCACCATCTGCTTCCTTTTGAAAGTGATAACTGATGAATTACCCTTGACATTTTGAGTAAATATTTAACCAGAAAAAAAAATGGAAATAAGCTTTAGCTTTTCAGGATATGGTTTAAACCCAAGAGTTTTGGTAAGAGCTGGTAGCTGTGCATTGAACACTGCAGGTCACTCAACTTGCAGGCCCTAGGGCAGGAAAGGGATGGTGCAGGTTGGCTGTGATCCCAGATGAGGTCACACATGATCAGTGTGAATGTGTACATGGGGATCTCTGCTGTGAGCACAGTGCCTGGGAGAGGGCATGGAGGAGAACTTGGACCCTGTCCAGGCAGCAAAACTCCAACAGTGCTTCAGGTGGTGAAGCCAGATTTGGGGAGAAATGGGAGAGGTTGAGGACTCCCATGGCAAAAGAGAGACCCAGGCAGAAACTAGAACTTGGGGAAGTTTGGGACACATTTGAGAGCAAAGTGTTCAAAGGAGTCACCAGCAGCACCCAGAAACACACAGGCACTTCTTTCCTCTGACTTTAACTGCTTCTGAGTCATGAAAGCAGTTTCTATGGCATCAGTACAAACTGATTTACAGAGCTAGTGAAATGCTTAATTCCAGTTGGCTTCAGGAGGAGGGAAGGCATGTAACTTCTTCAAATGCCTTTCTTGGTCCCCACCTTCAGGTCGGTGAGGCTGAATATCTTGTTCATCGTTCCCAGCATACTGAGATGGCTTCTCTAAATCACACAAGACTTGTCATTTCTTTGCAGCATTAACCTTGAGAGTATAGTACAGTTTCTACTTTTTTTTAGTTTTTTTCTTCAGTCATGAAGTCCACATTATTCAACTTTCTGATATGATCTAACCTTCTGTTATGAAATTCTATGTGATACCAGACAGAGAGAAGCAACAGAAATTAGGTTAGATGCTTCCGGTCCTGCCAGTGAAGTTTCACCTGGAGGACAGCATTGTTTTAGAGCTGAGGCTATACAGTGGGTATAAAGCACAAAATGTGATAGTTTTAGAGGTAGCTCAGGTCTCTGTACACAGCAGCACTATAAGAACACAACAGATTATTTTTTAAGATGAGAGTGCTGAAAACACTGGCACAGGTTGCCCAGAGAGGTGATAGATGCACCATCCCTGGTAATATCAGGTGCTCTGAGCAACCTGATCTAGTAGGAGGTGTCTCTGTTCGTTGCAGGGGCTTGGATTAGATGACCTTTAAAGGTCTCTTCCAATCCAAACTATTCTGTGATTCTGTAATTGCTACAGATGTGCAGGCAGATCTGTAAGAGTGGCAGCTCCATTTAATGGACTGAGACAGGGAAATCAGGTGTCTTGCCTAAATCTGTATAGGAAGGGACAGTGGGAGGCCCTCTCTCTGTAGTCCTACAGGCACAGGCATGAAAGTCTGTGCCTGTGGATGGCCCAAGCAAAACAGCTGAATTTTCTGGACTGGCTCCTCATATGTTTTCTCCTCCTCCTCTTTATTTATGCAAAGTTGACCCTTCCCTCCAAGACCTCCGTAACTTTACAAGTCAATCTTCCAGAAGTGCTTTTTCCATCATGATTTTTGAGTAGCTTGTCATTCTAAAAAATTTCCTAATGCTATGTTCTTCATATCTTCTGTCTTGATAGGAGGCAAAACTGGGCAGGAACAAGACTAACAGCTTTTGTACTAACTTGCCCCTACAGAGTCATTAGTCGAGCCCAAGGACTGAAGCTGGTGGTGGAGACTCTCATGTCATCCTTGAAACCCATTGGGAACATTGTGGTCATCTGCTGTGCCTTTTTCATAATCTTTGGGATCTTGGGAGTTCAGGTGAGTCTTCTGTAAGCCTCCGCACTTAACCTGAAAGCATAAAAAGCCCCAGATTGCCCCAAGTCAGGCTATCTGTACACATGGTACAGTGTAAGGCTTTCTGAACTCGAATTGATGTCAGGATGGACAGGATGTCCGTGCTCTCTGCAGGGAGTTGGACAAGGTGACCTATAAAGGTCCCTTTCAATCCAACCCATTCATGATTCTATGATCTCTCCTCCACCCTTTTTCTAGTTACAAGCTGATAGGGAAATAGAAACTTGAAGCTGAAATCATTGGCTTGTAAACTCCAGAGAGACCTCGAACTGGAGATTCATTCAGAGAGTTTGTGTAACTGAAAGCTTGCAGAAACAAAGATTTCTGAGTCTGTTTCCTGCCGGCTCTGCTGGCAATATTCTCAGTCCTAGGAGTGCAGGAACCCAGGGGGAAAGTGGCAGTTTCCAATACAATAGGTTTCTCATTATCTGGGAAGAAGAGATTGGTTCATATAAATATTCTGACATAACACTTACTTCTTTCTGAAGTTTTTCTGATCTATCACAGTCATCTTTTGGAAAGCAACTCTATTTGGCTTTGTTTTGGAAAGGTATCTTATATAATATTTTACATACTGCTTAAATAATAAATACAACATTGAAAATAAACAGGGAAGAAAATCATGCCATGCATAACCACCTCAGCAGCTAGATTGGTTTAGCATTACAGCATAACAGCATCCATCCATTATATTAAACAGATTCATAAAACTAAGCAGATCCCATAAAACAATCTAACACTCATGAGAAAATTTATGCCAGAGAATAAAACGTACAGTATGCTCTTTGAATTTCATCCCTGCTAATTGTGATGCTTTCCCTGGTGATTTGCAGCTTTATGTTAAATTGTCATGACTATTGATGTGATTCAGAGGTAGATACAAGCAAGACAGATCCTGTATTCAGGATGCAAAATTCTCACTTAATATTTATGTCTAATTAGGTGTAAGATGAGGCCAGAGTTATTTTCTATAAAAAGATGGTCTCTCAAACTTACAGTTGGTTTTACCATTTAAATATAAGTTGGGGATCAAACTAGAGGTTTTTAATCTATTAAAATCCAAACATCAAAGTTTCTAACAGTGTGTCCTCTTAGCAAAACTGTTTTGGTTGTAGAGCTGCCCATGTGTGAATAGTCATTAATAAGATAGAAGAAATAGGTGCATAAAGCAAGTCCAGTGAGAAACATTGGGTCTTTTCCTTTCAGAAGTGCCAAACTGTGAAGTACTGACAGGGATCAGTGTTTTTACAAATTGGACTTTGTATTTCCAAACCCTGTCAGGAGCACTGTTACTGCTCCCACCTGACTGGCATTACAGTCCAGCTCCTGGAGAAGTTATATTTACAGACAATATACTAAAACCAGTTATTTACCTTTCTGCTTAATTAAAATTTTTCTCTGTGAGGACTATATCTCCCCAGTCTGCCTTACCAGTGATAGTGTTTCTCTATGGAAAGATCAGGGAATACTTCTTACATCTAAAAATTCTATGATTGCATTGAGCAGTGATTAATTTTGCATGCCTAGAGACTATCTTCCTGCTGTTGATTTCTGAAGGAAACCCATGGAGTAGTGTGTAGATTTATCTTGTTCACTATTATTTCTACTGTTATTTGTCTAGAACAACAGATCAAACCCCATCAGTGTCTCTTCTCTGTATACCCAGATGGTGTTTTAAGGAGCCTGGAGAGCAGGTTGCCATTTCCCCCCCCCTTCCCAACAGTAATATCAATAGCTTCTGTCAGCAAATAAAAGTAGATTTGTTGGTTGTCTCCTGGGATTTGATACCATCCATCCTACTAGCATCAATCACCCTGTCTGAAGCAGTAATCAACCCCTGCCACTTTCTGTTCCATGCGTGGGAAGCACCAGGTCTAGAATTAAGCACATGGAGGCTCCTGTTCCTCATGCAGGTATAAATCAGGAGCTGACTCTCCAGGAATTGCATCCCCCCAGGCTTAAACCAAACAAAATAAGCTCAGGATCAGGTACCCAGCACTGGCTGGGCTTAGCTCCTTAAGCTGTGCACTGGGAATAATTTCAGTGACCCTGCAGACTGCAGAGCTTTATGACAGCTGGGGCACAGCACTCAGAATCAGAGAGCAGAACAGGACTGACAGCAATCTTGATTCAACATGAACGTCACCCCCAGGGGCTCATCTCCCCTCAGAAGTGTCCCCTTGTGACCTCTATGAGCAGAGATTAGTCCATCACTGGGCCTCTTTGCTGCCACCTTTTCTCTGCTGACAGAGGGCCCCCGTTAGACTTCATTTGTTGTTAACTGGGCTGAGAGTCACCAGAATTGTTCCACATGTGATAAGAAGCCATTAGCCGGTCTGGGCTATTGGTTGGGGCTACACTTGAGCTAACAAGTGTAGGAGCAAAGGCCTTTAAGCGAGTCTCAGATCACTGAACCAGACAGCTTAAAGCATGAGGTGGGTGTCCTAAACTATGTGAAATCATGCATTTGTTCATTAGGTGTGTATTATACAGGCTGCTCACTCTTAATGACCTGTATGAATGAGGTCAGTTCCCTCAACAGCTCTGGTTGGTGTGGGCTGTGCGGAGAACCCCGGAGAAATGCCCATCACCTGCATAGAAATCCTGTGGACTGAACCCTGACACTTCCTCTCTTCTTTGCATGTTTTGCAGCTTTTCAAAGGCAAGTTTTTTGTGTGCCAGGGGGAGGACACCAGAAACATCACAAATAAATCGGATTGTACAGAAGCAAGCTACAAATGGGTCCGGCACAAGTATAATTTTGATAATCTCGGCCAGGTATTAATAGAATGGTAATCTGCTTGTTTGCTCCTTTACCTCCTTGACCTAAAACCTGTGGTTTATTATCCCATGGGGTTTTTTTACAGGGCACTGCCAGCCACAGTAAATATTCAGTTCACATACACAGCATTCTGTCTCTGTAAATCCCAAAGGCAGTGTTTCCAAGCAGGCATACATTTCTTTTCAGAACAGAACAAGCACATGTGGCTTCATGAAGCACTTAATTGCTTTACTGCTACATAACAAACCAAATATATCTTGCAGAAGGGCTTGTCTAATAGAGCTGGACATTTTCAGCCATCTTTGCAACACAGCCTTTTTTTAGCAGTGTGGTAAGAACTAATTAGTTGGGAGCAGTAGAGACCCAGAGGGTGGAAATGAAGCTGCTTTTGTCTTCAGCACTGTGGTTTCCAAATTACTGTTCATTGCTGAACCAGGCATTGGCATTGATAGGTTTTGCTGCCAAGAGAAATCTTGGTCATCAAAGTGTCCCATTATCAGGCAGGAAATGGCAAGAAGGAGTAAGATATTACAAGTAAAAGAGGTTTAGTGCAACTGTGCCTAACTGTTTTTCCATGCATTTCTAGGCCCTGATGTCTCTTTTTGTCCTGGCCTCCAAGGACGGGTGGGTGGATATCATGTATGATGGCTTGGATGCTGTGGGAGTCGACCAGCAGGTACAGGCTGCAGCAGAGCTGTAACAAATGACTTGTCAAAGGTCACATATTTTAGTTCTTGTTTTGCATAGTACTGTGGGCTTCCACAGTCAAATGGGGTTATGGGATTAGGATCCAGGGTGGCATTTAATCCAAGTTGTGAGATGTGATGAGTTCAGTAAAAAGTCTGGATTTGTACTCAACACTTTCCCTACAGATTTTGCATCATGACTGGTGTAACTCGTGTTAGGAGAAGTGCGCCTATCAAAGGATGGTTTAACTTTTTAAGCAGTTTGGTCATTTCAGGAGAAAAGAAGTGCTTTGTGTAGGTAGAGGTTTGCAATGAGGGACTTATAGTAGCTGCAAAGGATGCTGCTGTCCTTTTTGCAGAAGAGAGGTGGTGCTTCTGTCCTCAACACACACTTTAGGAGCATTCATTTAAAATGTCTCAGCAAGCTCTAATTTTCAGGAAGAGCAGAGCAGCCTGCCTGAAAGTGTTGTGAGTTCTGTGGATGGCACAGCTGTATCAATTTGTTCCCATTCTTCTTTTTGAGATTCAGTTGAAATTTGCCTTCCTCCACTTTGCAGCCAGTCATGAACTACAATCCATGGATGCTCCTCTACTTCATTTCCTTCTTGCTGATTGTGGCCTTCTTCGTCCTCAACATGTTTGTGGGGGTGGTGGTGGAGAATTTCCACAAGTGTCGGCAGCACCAGGAGGAGGAAGAAGCCAAGAGGCGGGAGGAAAAAAGGCTCCGCCGGCTGGAGAAAAAGAGAAGGAGTAAGGAGAAACAGATGGCTGGTCGGTAGTCTTTACACATCTTTCTGAGTCCTGCTTGACCTTCCACATAATCCCCTCCTCCCTCCCCTCCCTGCCTCACGTCTGGTGATAATTCTTCTCCCAAAAGCATGTCCAGCTATAAAATTTGCATGAAGGAAATAGTGTCATTTTAGGCTGAACAAGGAGCCAAGGAAGCTTTTTAATGGCTGCATGATTTGCAATGACCTTTCCATTGGGGGTTATTTAAATTAAAAAATAATAATAATCAGGCCTGGAGCTTCTTGGATAGCAGAGCTCAGTGTTACACAAATAGTGACAACTGCAAAGATCAGTAGTGCTGGATGGCATCATAAATCTCAGTCATGAGCACTGCTGCTGATAACTGGATTCACTATTTGGTTTATTACACTCTTGTAATGCCACAGTGATGTTACCTGTCCCATTTATCAAGCAGGTTTATTTATTGGCACAGTAGCACCACTGCTATTCAAGAATGTAATAAAATAAGAGAGCCATCTTATTCTAGTAATGCTTTAAAACTCCATAGAGAAACATATCAGTGCATGTGCTTGAGAAATACAGATTAGAAGAAAACAAACCAACTAAGTAACTAAGAGTAACTAAGTACACAAAATAGTGCTGGTGCAAATTGAACCCAGCTCCCAACTAGATGTGCAAGTGTGCAGCCCTGCCTAGAGGAGGCTCTACAGGTGAAATGAGGAAAGACCCCACTCTGCCAAAAGTCTTCAAACTGACATTTTTCTCTTAGTCTCTCTTAATTTTAATGTAGTTGAATAATTCAAAAATAAGTTAGCCAGAGGCCACGGGTTGGAGGCGCTCTTCTTCTTGCATGCTCTCTCTTCTGACTGAACTTGCTCCGTTGCCCTTCCTGTCCATGGCCTTGCACTTTCTCTCCCTGGTCAGTCTACCTCCTGCTCTCTCCCTGTCCCCTTTCACTTCTCTATCTTTGACAGACTTCAGGACTGTTTAAGAGGCTATCTGATTAGGTGCTTGTTCCCAAAGCTGGTGAGATTGTCTGTTTTGGTGGTTTTTTTTTTTTTTTTAATAGCCTAAGAGGTGTTTAATAGTTGTTGCAGGCTTAATCACGGAACCACGTTACCGCGATGCTGCCTCAGCCTCTCTCGGTTCAGCATTTCCCCAACTATTTCCTTTGGTCACATCTTTTAGTCCCATGAGCTTCACACATTTTTTAACCAGCAGGATACGTCACACCAGCCCCTGGCCATCAAACTTAGGTTTATGCCAAGAGTCTGCTTCCCTCACTGGCCAGTGTAAAGTAGGAGGCTTCCCTCAAAAGCACTGGAGGACACATTA
Source organism: Vidua macroura (assembly GCF_024509145.1). NCBI lineage: Eukaryota > Metazoa > Chordata > Aves > Passeriformes > Viduidae > Vidua > Vidua macroura. Next base: position 6,021,592 of record NC_071589.1, read on the forward strand.
GACTGTTCTCAGTTAAGTGGGATACAGATGGAAAGACATTTTTTTGTTGCAGGTTTTTTTGCCTAGAAAGCTCTTTTGCTTAGCTCCAGTTCCCAAGCACAGTTTCAGGCTGGTGAGTTAGAAAAGGATTTTAAAGGTTGGATAGAATGATTGCTATTTAAAGTTGCAGTTTTGGAATGCCAACATTTCTGTAGAAGAAAAATAGATGTTTAGGTATTATTAATTACTTTATTTATAATGCTAGAGGAACTAGATGAAGAAAAGATGTAAGTCTGGGCAATTTCCCAGAGGGAAGGAATCACAAACCATCCTTGGAGATACAGTTATTCATTCAGTGCTATGAAATACCTAATTAAAGAGGCAATAAACAGTTACTTTACTGAGGATCAAATATTGCTGAGTATTCAATTGCCACAAAAAGCTTTCAAGAGTAAAGTATGAAGTCCTCCAAATCGCTTCAGAACAGTTTTCCCAATCCATGCTCAGTGAAACATTGGTTTTAATTGATTGTGTCCAGCTTTGCCCTCAGAGGCAACAGATGTCATTGCTTAACTTTATTCTGCACAGTGGGAACTTGGAGATGAAACCAAGACTAGGGCTGGAATTGTGCCATCAACTGCATGGGGGTTCCTTTCAGCTGGGCTTCCTAAGTGACCCCAGATGCCCAAACCAGCCTAGGGATGTCAGATACAGACAGACATTGACATCTGACTGTTGGCACAGTCATTTTTGGTTGTAGACTCTTCCAATGCATTTAATCCAATCAGGTGTCTGAAAACTGGGGAAGCGTGTGAGATCTGAGATGTGGGCAGGTGCAGGAGTGGTCATTGTGAGGTATTGCTGTCCCAGCAGGAAGTGTCCCAGATCGTCCTTCAGCAGTGTCTTCATCATTGACTGAGGGGGTTCTTGGTGGTATCTTGGGCTTCCACAAGTGGGAGAAGCACAAGAGCTCTTCCTTTTTCACAAATACGTGAGCCCACCCTCCACGAGGCACAAGGATCCTACAAGGAAACACTCCTGGCAGACGCAATGGAGAGCCCTAGGAACCTCCACAGGGACTGGGGAGTCTTGCTGTATGTCCTACTGGGTGATTAATGCCATTTCATTCTTTTAGATCTAATGCTGGATGATGTATTAATGGAGAGCTCAGCCAGTGCAGTGCAAGGTACTGAGAAGCTGGCACGTCTCGTCCCTCTGAATGGCAGTGCTGTGTCACTAACGGTTGGCCACCGTGGCTGAGGCATCCCACTAAACCATGTGTGTGGTGCAAAGCTCATTTGCTTCCTTCATGGCACACGCATCTCATCCTGAGCTGCAGGTCTGCAGACCTGCCTCAGCACTGACACTTGCAAACCCCTAATTTACTCCTTGATCATCTTACATTTTTCAGTATATTTTTTTCCCTCTGGTTTTCATTAAGACACTGTCAGACTTTTCATGCCTTTTTTTTTTTTAATTTTTTTTTTTTTTAATTTTAATTTTTTTTTTTTCTGGAGAGAATAATGACTGGACTGTGAAAATGGGTCCTCTACTGTTGACTTTAGCTATCCAACCACCAGCATGGGAATCTGAAAAATTTGCAGGTGTGAGTCTTTGGAAAGCTTAGGGAGGACATTTCATTATTTCTTCAGCCCTTGTTTATTGCTCCACAAACACTGTATTCCAGGGAATAATTATTTTCAGCAGGGTAAAATTCAGTATATGGCAGAGCCTCAGTGCTTCAAGAGGGAACTCAACCTCTCACCAACCCCCACTGTGGACACAGGATTTTGTCATTGTGCTGCCCAGTGTGTAAATTCTGTGCATTGATTAAGAGTTGCTCAATCCATGAAGCATCTTGTAAATTAAAAGAAATAAAGATACCACCTCAAAGCCTTTCCAGGTGCTGATGGAGATGGACCAGCTGGACTCAACACTAATAGGGTCTGAGCTGTCCCTTTTGACCCACAGCTCACTCACACTTCCCTTTCCCAGCCCCCTTCTCAGGATGATGCTCAGGGCTGCAAATCCATCCCTTGCATTTTTTATTTTTAGGAGAAGCTTTGATCTGAAAAGCATTTTGTTTAATTCATAACTTAAGAATATTAGCCTGAATATTTAAAGAGGCACCAACATAGAAACAATTATAGCTGTAATTTTCAACAAAAAATAATACACTACAAAAATTGTGCCATTAAAACTCTCACCTGAGTACAGGCCCGCACTGCTTGAGATGGGTGCAGGGCTCCATCCATCTCTCTTAGATTGCAGGGAGCTTTGATTAAATAAAAATTGGTTTTCACTGCAGAGATAACTCAAGGAGACAGAGGTTCTACCTTGCATTTCTAAGGCCTTGTTGTAAGTTATCTCAACATGCTTTAATAAATCCTGAATCTCCTTCCCATTGCCACTCCTGATATTTATATTTCTTTGCTGTCCTTCTTGCTGCTCTTGCTGGGCCTCTTGGCCTCTCCTGTGAAATGGGGACAGCATGAGGGAGGGGCTCTCACTGGGTTTGGTGATCTGGTTATTTTTTCTTCTTTTTGCTTGATTGTGACTCCTCTCCTGGTCCTACAAAGTTGCATCAAGGCTGTCTTATTTTATGTTATTTTTAAGACACTGAACTCATTCCAAACCCCTCCATTATCCCTTGCAGGCTCAGAAAGTCTCTTAGCGTTTGCCCTTAAGATGTGTACAGTTGTCAGTTCTGTGCTGTGTGTTTCCTTTTGCTGTCTTTTCTTTGGATCCAGTGGTAGTGAATGTGCCATGCTGCTCTGCAGGCACCAACATGAGGAAATAGAAGGGTTTTATTTCTGAACCCAGCTGTTGGGAATTTACGGAATCTGGACTTGTGACTCAAAGCTTACCCACATCTCGGCACTTTCAGAGGGCATATTTTCTCTTTCTGTGAAGACAAGATGATACTGTGTGTGTGTGCGTGTGTGTGTGTGCGTGTGTATGTGTGTGCTGCTGCCTGGTGCTTAGTGAAATATTTTTTTTTCCCTTTATTTTTTCTCCAAGTCTAAATTCTATCACAACTGGAATCTTCACAGTGGAAATAATTTATCATTTTCCATTTCACTTTTTTTTTTAATAAATCCATTCAGTACAATAAAAGCCAAGTAAAACTCTATGTTTAAATAAGTTCCTTCAGTGCAAACTACTTTTTAATCTAATAATATTCTTGATACATTTGGTAAATCCAGCTGCATCATGGGCTCAATTGCTCACTGGTTTGCCACTGTCCTCCAGATACTCAAACCTGCAAAGGAGTTAATTCCCTTATTATAGGAGAAGGAAGAAGCTGAAGGAGACAGCAATGGAATTGTCCCACTCTTGTGAATTCTAATTTCCCATGCCCACGCACCTTCAGCTTGAAGTCACCTTGGGGAAAGTGGCAATTTCTCTCTTGACAGGGCTACATTAGGAGGCAAATGCTCCTCAGAGATATTTTGGAGCTGCATGCTCAGCTTAATTCCCCCCCCAAAAATGCAGTTAATGGGAAGAAAGTGGCCCCAGTCCCACTCCCTGCTGTGCTGGCAGAGACCAGCTGAGCCCTGAGAGATTCTGGGAGGGGCACTGCCCAGCAAAAACAAGGGTGCCCCACTGCTGCTCTGCTGGGCACTGGTGGTGTTTCACAGGTGACATCCCACCACCATCAGACAAATGCAGTACAGGATTTAGTGCCCCCAGCCCAGTCTGGGATCACTGAACCCCAAGGGCACCTGGCCTGGGAAAAGTTAGACAGGGATTAGGAATGGGAAATGTTTATCCTGCAACAGCAATGGTAATTTCCTTTCCAACTAAACAGGAGAGAACGGTGGTGAGTTCCCAGACATTGTGAAAGGGATCAATTATAATCCTACAGCTTGATGCCAAGAGTTGAGTACTGAAGCTTGGGATCCAACCTGACTTGAGAGCCCATAGGTCCAGGCACTGCTTCCCTTGCCAGCACAGTCAGTCCCCTTGGGCCACCCTCACCCCCAGGATGAATGGGCAGGTGGGACTTGCTCAGACCTCCTCCCAGCTGGCTGCAACATCCCCTTCTACCTGGGTTAGGAGGAGATCTCTCAGGATCCACTGCCTAAGCCAAGTTTAGCTGTGTAATGATCTCCAGATTTGACCCACTTTTCCCTCTGTCTTGGCCCCCAGCCCTGGTGAAGCAGCTTGATTTACACCTTGTTTACCAGCATGATGTCTCATAGTGGGCTTTTGCTGTATTTCCTCATCTTCTCTCATTCTGCCAGTTCCTCTTTGTTGGTTTGCTCTCTGCCTTTCTTTAACACCATATGTGCCTGGAAGCCACATTAACCTTTCCAGTAATAACCAAGACTAACCCAGAGCTCTTGTTCTTGACACAGTGTATTGTAACGGTACAGTAATGTGGTGTTGTGTTAGTTGTGAAGTTCACCACCCGGAGTTTAACAGATGTCTGTATTTCCCAAGATGTTGGTATTGTTAAGCTCTTTATTGCAATAATAACAAAAGGCACTGTGTCATAGGAGGCACGGGCTTTGCACAGGGGGAATTATACCAGATCTATCCCCAAATTCTCTGCAGAACTCTGCAGGGTCAAGTTAAAGAAATGGTATTTTCACAATGGTAAAAACTGGTTTATCTGTTCAGAAAGTTCCCTGCCCACCTAGACACAGTGGGGATTTATCCCTAGCCCTCAAGACAGCACGTTAGCCTGTGTGTGGGAGCATCCGTATGGCACCAAGATGCATGCATGGCTGGCATGGGGACACTGGGGTAGTGAGTGGTGACATGATTTGTAAGCATGGGTTGCTAAATCCCCTCTTAACACAGTTAATGGGGAAGGATGGAACATTTAGCACTGGGAATTTTCGAAGGCTGCAAGGGCATCTGTGAGACCAGCATCCAGAGAGGGTTGGCTGTGAAGACCTGGGTGTTGGGAAAGCAGAACAGGAGATTTGGGAGTAGGGGTGCAAAGGGGAAAAGCCTTTGCAGATATCTGAACAATTAGCAACCCTGCTTATGAGGTCATGCACTGGCTAATCCAGGTGCAGGAGCCCTGCACAGGGAACACTTACAACCTCTCTCTAAATCCTCTCTCTGTTCTAACAACATTGGTGCTATTCTGTAGGATTTGGAATTACCTGTCAGTCAAAACTGAGAAAAAAATTTAATTCCAGTGTCATTATTCATGAGTAAATCCATTGCAGGAAAAGGTAAAAATGTTGACATTTTTCTTTTTGAATGTGAATTATGCATAAATGTAGAAGAAGTAAGTGATCCAATTACGATGGTGTTTCTTTCCAAGATAATAAGTTGGTTCATAAAAATAGGTCCTATTCCTAACCTAATTGTATTCAAACATTTTAGTTAATTTGCTACTCATAATTTAGCATAATGTGATCGAGATATCTTGACTTTATGGAGATTTATGCAGATTCTGAGATAGCTGACAAAGTCTTATGAGTGAGTCAGCAGCTACTAGTCTGCTTTTTTTCATAAGCACTCAATAGATTCAGCATGAAAATTAATTTCATACACCTTTTCATCAATACTGTACTTTAGCACTCAGGTGCGGATCACCTAAATCCCAATGCAGATCAGAAAGTGAATATTAATACTGCCTTTCATCTGATGACACTGAAACAGAATTTTGGGCCTTCCAAACCCCTACAGAATAAAACTGTTGAGTGTCTTTTCCCTTTGGTCCCTGGGCTGGTAGGGAAAGGTCTGTCTCTACAGAAAAAAAACAAAACTGATTTTTCAGGATCCTGCTATGAAGCAGGGAGCACATGAAACCATTAAATCTAGGATTTGATTGCAATGTCATTGGCTATTGACAAAGTGAGTTCTATTTCCAGGAAAAATACAATCTTCTATGCTTCCTGGCATCATTCTTGTCCAACTTTTTTTCTTTGACTAACGAACTGTACATTTGCTCCGGAGCACTGTACATTTGCTCTAGAGCACTAAATATCAACTGTTCAATTCTTACAGCTCAATCATTTTCATAACCAGTTGATCATGTAATTATGAGGGTAATACTATACTCTGACATTTTCAAGACAGCCCTTTCCACATCAATCTGCGTTATAATGCCTCCTTGAAAATTGTACTGAATTATATACTCAGCCTTGGCATTTCCTCATTAGATATTAGGTGAGTAAATGAGTTTATCTCTAGGAACATTTGGGGTCTAAAGTCCTTGTGTCATCTCCAAGGCAGCCAAACACGGAACACGGTTGGACAGTGAAATCTGTGTTTTGATAATCTTGTCTAAATGGAGGATCGTTATTTTCTGATCACTAAGGCTCATTGATCAGTTTTCCTTGGTATTTTTATGGACCATTTTTCTGCCAAGGTGTTGAATTCTGTTGTCTCTACAGTTTATTGCAAAGAACATAGTATGTTTGCACTCCTTCTCTTTCAAAGACCACCACAAACTCAATGGCCTGTGTTTTTAGGCAATTGTCAGTAAAATCTGTCCCCAGCATCTGACCATTAATTGGGTTTTCTGATGCTTTGGGGACTTTTAAGATCAACAGAAACAAAAATTGTTATTTTAATTTAGATTAAACTTAAATTTCCCTACAGAGAAAAATTATTTTTAGCAGCACACTAGTCCCAGCTCACCTCATCCCTGATGCCACAAGGCTGAGTATAGAGCATGTCCCACTGAAAATATTTAATGGATATAAGATGATGGGAGTCCTGCTGTGTATTAAAAATGGTAACATACCAGCAAGGAAAAAAGGAAATAAAAAAGACAGTATGTTGCTGTGATTGGTCTAGAATTTATCATCTCTGGAGTTGGAGAGTAAGGGTGCATTGACTTGAGAAAGATGCAGAGAAATTCCTTGATTTGCCTCTCACTCTCCTCCCCACTGCAGAAGCTCAGTGTAAGCCCTACTACTCGGATTATTCCCGTTTCCGCCTCCTGATTCACCAGATGTGCACCAGCCACTACTTGGATCTGTTCATCACCGGCGTCATCGGCCTCAATGTCATCACCATGGCCATGGAGCACTACCAGCAGCCAAAGGTACGGGGACAGCTGGGAGGGACAGGCAGGGGGGACATGCAGAGCTGTGCTGGGATGTGCTGTTGGGCATGGTAAAGGCCAGGTTTTCTGTCAGATGTCCACCTTTGCGAGTGGAGAGCAGCCATCCTACAACTGGCTCCCAGCTCAATCCAAGGCTTTTGGTACAAGGATCCCATTGCACCTCTCCCTTCTAGTTAAGTGCAAGCTGACTGCTTTGAAAATGAGACTGGGAGTGGGTTTGCTTGCTTTGCTAGATTTGATCATCATTGATATCTTCCATTTTACTTAGGTTTCACACCCACCCTCTCCCCCCAGCCCCCCTGCCCCCCCCCAAAAAAAAAAGAAAACAAAAAGAGAAAAAGGAAAAAGAATAGAAGAATTTGGGAAATGGGTTTTTTTTTTGCAAAATTTCTTCTAAATCCCGCGTCCCATAGGACCTAGTTTTCACAGGAGATTCCATGTGGGTCTTTAAAAAGCATTTTAATATGTTAATGTGCTTAATTCCTGGTTCTTTGTCATACTGTGAAAATAAAAACAGCCTGTCCTGAGATGTCAAGTCTTTTGTGCATAAGTATGAAATGGAAATAGCTGCCTTTGCCACATAACTTGTACTTACTTTTATTAGCAACTTTCAGAATGAATAAATATAACACACAATAGGAGGAAATATTCTTTAAAATTAGACAGGACGTGAACACTTAGTATAAAAAAAAAACCCAAACAACTAAAACATGCCAACAACAGGGGCAGGGGAATATATTCTCCAGTCTATCGTAAGCAAAAGTGAAAGGGAGGAAGCCCAATTCATTTCTTCTGTCCAGGTCACCTTTAAATACTCTGGAAGGCTCATTGCACGGTTCAGTCATTAGATGATGAAAAAGGTTGTTGGCGAAGGAGCCTGTGCTGGAGTCATTCTAGAGCACGTGTCTTACCACAGTTACTTTGCAGCTACATTTTCTCTCGTATTATAGAAATGTTGGGCAAGCTTTTGTTTTTCTTTTTCTTTAGAAAAATAGCATTTTGTCTCTAAGCCTGTGGTATGCAGTGTCTGGCTAGTAACTCCAAGCTTGGGTTATGCTGAGATGACAGCATGGTCAGAGTCATACACATGCTTGAGTCCTGCTGAATTAGGACGTGGAAATCCCTCTGATCTGGGTGATGGATGGCTGGGATCCTGAAGATATTTGAAGGCTAAATGTACCAAAGAGATTTATATCCAAACTAGTAATGTCTTGGTGCTGAAAGGAGTTGGTTTTCAGATACAGCAGGATGCCCTGGGGATGAGACCCCAGATGGAGATGCTGCAGCTCCTGGAGAGAAGGGAATGCTGCAGTGTGCAGAGAGGTGGTTTGAGTAAAGTGCTGCTGAGCAAAATCTGTTTCTGCCAGCTAAATGTGCTCATTTGCTGCAGAGCCCAAGTGCCCTGCAGTATGGCAGGGAGGCTTGCTGAGAGCCACAGCTTCCTTTGGCAGCTGGGCTTGTGCTTCTTGGTCAGATGAGGTGATTTTTGTCCATGGATGCTTGAAGCTAAACTGTAGCACAAAGGCAGAGTACATGATTTAAACTCCTTCTGCTATGATTTCTCCCACTCAGAGATCAGTAAATGTTGGTCTGTGGGCACATCTCCTCTGTTCCCTAACACTGCCGTGGACATTGTTATTACCATCCTGTTTGCCAGCAGGGAGAAATCCAATGCACATTACTTAAGAAGCCAGGAAGGATGCTGCTACCACAGTGTTCCTTCATGAGTGAGGCTTTTGGGGATGAAATCACTTCTGATGTAGCTTAATGCTTGACTGTGCAAGAGTTGTCCCAGCCAGGATGCACTTGGATTAAAGACCAGACTGACTTCTGCAGAGGGAAGGGGGGCAGAGGAAAATGCAAGACACTTGCTTCCCCTGGCATGTCATCCCTCTGTTGTGCTCCTTGCCAAAAGCTCAAGGTGAGGAGTAATGGCAGGCTGTCACCAAGGAGCCATTTGGCCAGCACTTGCAGAAATGAACAAAGTGGGATGAAATTCACCTCTCTGACAAAAGCACAAGAGGTCTTATGCTGCTGAGACCAGCAAATGCAGCAGCTCTTTCTGCCCACCCCAGTGATCCGAGCTGGGGCTGTGCTGCTGCTAGGGGGGTGAGCTGTGCCCTGGGCCTGTGTCAGTCCCTCCTGAGATTTTATCACCAGGCAGCAAGTGCACTCCATGAATCTCTGGGACTTTTGCCTGGGACATTTTTCATCAGAGAGAGCCCGTGTTTGAAGACTTTTAATTGTAATGGGTAAATGATGACACAAGAGTCAGGTTTGGAGGCAGCAAAGCACCTTTGCAGAACTAACATCTAACCCCAGTCCTGTGTCCACATCCCAGGTTCTTGACGAAGCCCTGAAGATTTGCAATTACATCTTCACCGTTATCTTTGTCATGGAATCGGTTTTCAAGCTTATTGCCTTTGGGTTTCGCCGCTTCTTCCAAGACAGGTAACAAAAGATCCATTGTGATCACAAGGTCAGCAGCAGGCTCTGTGGAGATCTGCCCACATTCCATGTCCTGAATCCCATGCTCTGGCCCATACTGTGAGTCTGATATGTATGAAGGCTTTTTGGAGTGATTGGTTGAAGGCTGGGTAGGTGGAGACATGGGACGTAAGCTGGAGGATGGATTGTGCAGGCCAAGGAGTGAGATTGTACTATTTTAGCCCTTGGGAGCAGATGAAGCAGGGACACATCTCCCCCAAGTAGCCAATTCTCTTCTCATGCCAGTTGCATGTCCATATAATCAAGCAAACCTGTTGAAGTGACAAAATTTATGTCAAGAGAAAGAATCTATCTGTGAGTGAACATGAAAGAAAGAAAGGACCTCTCTTTAATGCAGATGAGGAGCAATGGATGACATTGTGTCTTTATCTAGATTTTCACTCTCTTAGCTCACAAACACAAATTTTATGTCCTTGGTGGATCTTTCTCCCATTTTTGCCTTCTTCAATGTTAATACCAAAACCAGGGCACTAAGCAGGCCTTCACATGAGCCCTTCAGCATCCACTGCATGGTTCCATCCCTGTCCCCACATTTTGTGTGTCTGTGCTGGAATTACCACTCTCTCCAGCCTAGCAAAATCCTTGGGGCCTTTCTTTCACCAACACAAATTTTTTCTAAGGACTGTACATGGGGTTCTGTTCTTTCTGGGGCAGATCTCACATTGAGGTCCACAAGTGTCATGTCTAGAAGTGGCTAGACAGACAACACAGTGTCTCTCCTGAGGTTTGGAGTCTCTGGGTAGAAAACTTCCCAGCTTTTGTTCCTCTTTCTATCTTTGGAATTGGCTGGTTTTCTAATGAGATGCATTAGTTACAATGATTTCATAACATCACTGCTTTTGTATAATACCCTCAGATAAATACTGCAGATTCATTTGAGTTCTCAAACCATTGAAATGACTGGAATTCATGTGAAACAAGCTGCCTCCCATTGCCAGCTTCTTAGTAGATGTTAAACTTCACTTTGTGTTGTCTCCAGATGGAACCAATTAGATCTGGCAATTGTGCTGCTGTCTATCATGGGTATCACTTTGGAAGAGATCGAGGTGAATGCTTCACTACCAATTAATCCCACAATTATCCGGATCATGAGGGTTCTCAGGATCGCCCGAGGTGAGAGGGATAAGGCAGAATTGACTTGTGTTTGAGGTACATGGTTGGCATCAGGAGAGAGTTAAGCATTGAGAAACAGTCCTGGGGCACATCCTCATCATAATGTGCATAGCTCTGGCATCAACAGGCTGTAAACAAATGAAAGAACAATGGGGGAAAATAATTGCAAGGAGTCAAAAAGCTGAGCCAACTGACCATGTGTTTCTGCCTTAAGAGATCTTGAAGGCTGAGAGCTTAGAAATTAAGGAGAAGTAGCTGTGGCAGTAACTCCCAGAGATGTACCTGGGAAAATTGCTCCAGTCAAATCAAAGTCATCTCTAACAGGGATTAGAGAACACAAGCTTGAGTACATCGGCTTTAAAAGATGAGCATCTAATAAATTTAAAATCCCATGAGGCTTTACATCACACCACTTGGTGACAAAGCATGCCTTGTCACACTGTATCCATCTGTGCCCTCAGACACGTTCCCAAGTCAGGGAGCCAGCTTCTTCAGGGATTGAAGTTGATTTTTCAAAACAGGGAGGTGTCAGGGACAAATGATGAAGATGTAAAATGTGAGTGCTCAGGCCCTTAATGAAGTACTTCCAGGCCCTCCTGAAGGGTATTGTGCTCTGAGGAAGAATTGTTTTGATTACAGCCCTCATCTAAGCAGAGAAGGAGCTGGAGGAGAAATTAAATGCTGCTGTGTCTCAAGAGGGGGAAAAAGTGGGTTTTCTGTGTATTGGATCCCTTTCAGAATTAAAAATACATGCAGCTTCTAATTGGAAATGCAACCTTCTGGAAGAGATGTGTAAATCATTCCTCAATGAATCATGTATGAAAGTGGGTAGCCTATGGAAGTGGGAAAGTAGGCCCAGGGCTGGGAAAGGAACTTCTCATGATAACCGGAGGAAGGAGATGAGTCCAATACAGATAAAGTGGGGAAGAAAGAGCCAGGCAGAGTGATAACGCTTTTTCCAAGTCTCAGAGTAGGTGATGCTGCTATTTATGGGATTTTGATAGTATCCAGGCAACAAGGAGTGATGTAAAAAGGCCAAGGACTGTAGCAGCTAATGGTGAACACTTGACAAGATTTCACGTTTCTCTTCCTGGGCTCCTGGGAGAGGGACTGAGTTTGTGCCTCTCTGCTAACGCTGCCGTTACCATATTGCAAATGTGTTTTCCACAGTTCTGAAGCTGCTGAAGATGGCAGTGGGGATGAGGGCTCTCCTGGACACCGTGATGCAAGCGCTACCACAGGTAACCCACTGCCATATCAAACCAGAGCTCCTCTGGCCCACAGCTCATTTCCTATTGCAGAGGAATGCTAATAATTTTATCTTTGCTGTCATTAGAGAATCAGATTTTCCTCCCGAAGCACTGAGATACAGTCCTCATATTGAGGTCATTTTTGCCCTGAAGCAATTTAAGTTTTGGATTAAAGAATACAGCAAGAAACAGGTCTGGAACAAAAAAAATCAATGAATGTTCTTTTTTTGTGTGTTTTTTCCCCCCATTTCTTTTTCTCTTTTCAGGTGGGGAATCTGGGCCTTCTCTTCATGTTGTTGTTTTTCATATTTGCAGCTCTTGGAGTGGAGCTGTTTGGAGACCTCGGTGAGTCTTCCCATGCCAGTGGAAGGGGTGGGAATGGTGTTGGAGTGGGGGGTCTCACAGCTGCACTTGGTCTCACAGAATGTGATGACACACACCCTTGCGAGGGGCTGGGACGGCATGCCACATTCAGGAACTTTGGGATGGCCTTCCTGACCCTCTTCCGAGTATCCACAGGAGACAACTGGAATGGGATAATGAAGGTAAGTGTTAAGGTTTTGTCAGCAAGTGTATTGCTGTTCTAAACATGAAATTTGCCAAATCTTCTCAGTTTTCTTCATGAAAGGAGAACCCATTGCAGACTGTGGTTCATGCTGCAATATCTTCACATCCCTTCATCTTAGTGTCATGGTTTAGTTGATAAGTTGGTGTTAGGTGGTAGGTTGGACTTGACGATCTCCAAGGTCTTTTCCAGCCTGGTTGATTCTGTGATCATTCCCCCGCTGTTTCCAGGACACGCTGCGTGACTGTGACCAAGAGTCCACTTGTTACAACACCGTCATTTCCCCCATCTACTTCGTCTCCTTTGTGCTGACAGCCCAGTTTGTCCTGGTGAATGTGGTGATCGCAGTGCTCATGAAGCACTTGGAGGAGAGCAACAAGGAGGCAAAGGAGGAGGCAGAGCTTGAAGCAGAACTGGAGATGGAGATGAAGACCATCAGCCCTGGCCAGCACAGCCCCTCGGACATCTTTGTGTGGACAGGCACCACCAGTGGAGAGAGACCTGAGAACCCCCGTGGATTTACCAATCCCATGCAAATCAAGGTGGATTCTCAGCTCTCACTAGCTTATCATATGGTGAGAATCTCTGTTGGAGGGTGAGGAGGGCTTGCCCTGCATTTTTGTTGGGGGAAGACTTGCAAGAGTTGGTAGTGAAAGAGGCATGTACCAGATGTTCTGAGCTTGTATTCCCTGCTGTCTGCTGCTGACTCTTGTGTGGTTTGGGAGCCAATGCTGCAGGGAAGAGACCCCAGGCAGGTCTCCAGCCCACCTTGATGCATCTGTTTGGAGGGAGAGAGTTTTGCAATTTACTCTGGAGTTTAGCTCAAGTCACAGAGTTCAGCTCCAAATTTACTCTAATTTACTACCTAGCTCCAAATTTACTCTAATTCAGACTTTTGACTGGTCCTTTGTGATAGCAAAATGATGAGCGTAATTTGTTTGCTTTTCTAATACAGACCATGAACCACAACATAAAAGAGGAATAAAACTAGGCTAATCTTTGCTTCAGTATTAAATTTGTTTTATGTAACCTCAATTTAAAAACCATCCCCACAGTCAGGCTTGTAAGAAAAAATTCTTTTAACAATAGAATAATCCAGAGAAGACTCAAACCTGAGCTCACCAGAGCTGGTGGCAGAACTCCCACTAGCAGAAGAATAGCTGTAATGCGGAAGCTGCTACAGGCTGCACCATGTCTCCCTAAAGCGCAGTTTTTGGATGAAGACTCAGTTTGAGGAATGAGAGGTGACATCAAGCCCCAGACAAGTTATTTGGGAGGTCACTGAGCTGAAATTACTCAGGAAATACAGTCCAGCCTTTTTTTTAGTCTTAGCTGATTGCAAATTGGGTTAAACTCTATGCAGACTTCATTAACTTTTATTACATCATTATTTCACAACAGCATGTCTTGACCACAGCCTGGGGTGGACTAATGCATATTCTAATGCATGAAAAACTCATTTATGATTTTTAGTCCAAGGGTGAAAGAGAGTAAATCCCTGTTTAATCTTTGTTTCAGTTCCTAAGCTACTGGAAATTTGTTGTGCCATTAGAATCTCTGATGTCTGAGATGGAATCCAAAGCTGCTCTTTGGCTCAGGAAAAAGGAGTTCAGGGCCCTGTGGGGAAATCCAGATTTACTACGTCCTCTAGGAAGAAACAATACATTTCAACTGGTTCTGTATGTGTTGAGCAGAGTACTGACATGTCCTCAGCTGTGTTGTCCTGTACCAGGACTGAAACTGGCAAAAAAGAGAAATTGCAAAACTGCGAGACAAATCAGTCAGAATGATACCCTCACTCTGCAGTCTGTTAAACCTGCCCTCTCTAAAGGCAGCCTGGGAAAGGGTTTATTCCAGTCATAACCTTCAGAGTGTGTTTCTTGCTCTTTCCCTCAGACATAAGCCTCAAAAACCCCCAGGAGATCTTATTCTGACTATTTATTTCCCCAACCAAAAGCTTCAGGACAAATCTGATGCTTGAGCTTGATAGCAGAGGAATACAAATCCCAGGACACAACCCTGCAAGGACAGCATGCTCTTTTGCTTGCCTCTTTCCTGGGATTTTTGCACTGTGTGCTGTTGACTGTAGTGCTGGTCCTCATCTCATTGTATGCATTGGGCATTCCCAACATGGAAGGTGCACCCTGAAATACTCCCCTTCTGCCTGCAAAAGCCAGACCCTGCTCTGTGCAACCCCAGTGCTGTGGCTAGCTGGTTTGACATCATTGGCCAAAACACCGGGGGCACCTCAGCCAATGTCTGGCAAATGAATTAGTGACATGACACGTGTCCATCCTGCTCAGCTGCAGGTTCCATGGGACAGGACATGTTATTTTAATTTCTGTGCCATCTAGATATGGATTTAGGTGTCAAGTATTAGGTCCTGCAGCTCAAAAGTGTGGACCATGTGTATAGAAGCCTTGCAGCACATAGTGTCCTGTTGAAGTTGACAGCACCAATGGAAAAATTCTGCTCAGCCCCCAGAAATGACTGGCCATGTTTGCCGAGAGGGAGATTGTCCCCAAGGAGGGCCCTGGGTGGGAGCAGCTGTGGTCTCGGGGCAGCTGCCATCACTCCATCTCTTGTAATGTCTGGGAAAGCTGTGTCTGCTCACCGTGATATTACTGCACTGTTCTCTCTCCTTTTCTCCTGTCCCATTGTTCCTGTTGCTGCTGTTCTCCTTGAACGTTTCCACCTTTTCTTCCCCCCTTCTACTTTTTTTCCCTTGTTTTGTTCATTGGGTTTGATATGCTGTCCTTATTTTCTCTCTGTCTCTGTCCCTTGCCTTTTTCCTCCCCTCTTTTTGGCTTGCTCTCTCTCTCTCTCTCTCTCTCTTTCTCTCTCTGCATGCTATACACCACCCTTCCTAGGAAAGGCACTTGTTTGATACCATATCACTGCTGATCCAGGAATCTCTGGAAGGAGAGCTGAAGCTGATGGACAACCTGTCAGGCTCTGTGTGCCATCATTATGCCCTCCCAGCTCCCGAATATTACAACTCTGAGAAACAGGTTAATATCCTAATTTCCTGCAAAGTCTCCATCCAAACTCAGTTTGACTGAGACCTTTAATAGCAAGTTAAAGTTCTTTATGTAATGCAGTCACAGGAATTTGGAAGCATAAGTCACTTCGGCTTTTTCTGTGGGAGTAGATGATGTTGTATATCAATGCAAGAGAAAGAGAACATGCTCGAACTTTCCCTTGTCAACACAGTAAGAAGTTTTTCATTGGGATTTACAGTTCATAGGTGTTAGAGGGAAAATGCACAAAATTCCATCTCCATCCTTCAGTGAGGTTCTTATATTTGGCTTCCTGCTCCTAAGCAGGGCTGCACAGCAATGTCAGGGCATGTCTGCAGAGCCTGCAGTGTGAGGTTTTCTCAGAGCAGAGCCTGAGCTGCTGGGGTTCATCAAATGATCTCTGTGTTCTGTGCCTACTTGTACTGCATGAAAATCCAGTTTTGAAGGGTTTTCCTAAAGAGGCTTCTTGCAAATGGGTCACTCTAAACTAGATCCTTATCTCTGATCTAGTGAATTTAGGAGGGGAGGCCGCCCTTAATGATGCACAGAAGTAACTGTGTGCTCCAGTGCTTTCTCAAGCAGACAGTGCTTGTTTAAAATTAGTCCATTTACTTCCTAGAATAAAATACCTACTTTCTAAAGTGCATTATTCTTTAGAGCAAATATTTTCCCTAAAACACATCAGTGACCATAATAATAATTCAAGCACACCTATTTTTTTGCTGCAGTTGGAATTGAGCAAATTCCATATTTCTTGATCTATTTCCCCCACACCCTGGCTAAAAATAGCAGAAGTCTTCTCGTTAAATCAGCGTGCTTGTTTATGAGCTCACTGACACTCTAAATTACCCAACTTTTGATGGTTCATTAGAGGAAAGGAACAAGCTTAGGTAAAATGAAATCCTACTGCAGATCTTTATATAGCAGGATTACATGTCTCCCTCTGATTGCTCAATATTGCATCCTAGAGTCTATTAAGATATAGGAAGTGGTTGTCTCTAAGAATTGCCAGAGGAATAGAGACAGTAGCTTTGGCATGGAAGACAGAGGGTCAGTAGGAAACTCAGTGAGAGCTGGTTGAAAATTTTTTGTCACAGTTTCACCAGAAAGTGCTGCTGCAGCAAAAAAACGGGCTTGTTTTGACATTACTGTAATGAAAAAATACAGCATTCCACTTTGCAATGGCTTTTTCTTTTAAAATTTAAGCCTTTTTCCCCCCCCCATCTATAATTAAAACTGGTCTAAATCAGTTGGATGTTTCCAACAAAATGTTTTGACAGCTTCAAACTCAATTCTGGGTTTGGGAAAGCTGAAGTGGGGTGATGTTTTGTTTACATTTTGACTTTTCTGTTCACACCATTTGTCATGTTCTCAGGCAATTCAGGAATTTAGAGCAGTGCTGAGACTTGCTGAAAGCAATCTGATTAATAGCAACTCCCAGCAAGGCAGCTCCAGCAGGCAGGAGCTGCTGGAGTCCACCACACGCCTGCACAGCTTTTTCCTGGCTCTGGTTGGTGGGTCCCTCTTAGGGATTCCTGTCCTTAGGCTGGCAGCCTTCACAGTGATGATTTAGGGGAGCCACATTTTAAATCAGGGGCTCCAAATCATCTCTCTCATCCATTGCCAGCAGATAAGTGTGCTAGAAGAGATATCAAAGCCGAGGTTAGATGATAGGAGTCCAACCCTCTTACTTATCTCAGCTGAATTTTGAGCCTCTCCAGGCTCACTCATCACTGGGTTTGTTCCATCCTGCGGCTGCCATTTCTAAGAGTGAGAAAACCGAGTCCTTTAACAGCTTCAATGCAAGAGATCTGGGCCTCTCTGTTTTCTCTTGGAAGATTTATTGCTGCTGAAAGAGTTTTCAAGCAAAGAGGATGGCAAAAAAAAATGCACAGTGAGAACTGAAAAGGAAGCACCTGGGACTTGCCTAGAGCAGGCAGCCCCTGTGAGCATGAGCTGGGTTTGGAGGTTACCTGATGAAATGCCATTCCTGGTGTCATGAGCACTGTATCCAGGGAGGGGATCTGGGGAGAACTGAGCCTGCTGCAGGGCAGAAACCCCCTCTTACAGTACCCGGCAGCAGAGCTGCCGCTGTCCTCTTTCCCCCCTCTTTTTCCTCCAAAGTCTGAAGTGACATTTTCACATTTCTTATAAAAAGACCTCTGTGTCTAGGGAGAGAGCTTCATCAATGATTTGATAAGGACATTTATAGGTTGTTTGAATGCCTTCAGTGGGGATCCAGTCATGCAAGATGCATGAAAACAGGAGTGCGGCTGTGTAGAGCCAATTTCCAAGTCAGGATTTCTCAGTGCCAGAGGAGACAGCTGGGGCCAGGCCTGAGGGGCATCTGGGGGCTGAAAAATTTAGTTGGCTGTTTTAGTAGGTCAGTTATTGGTGTCACTGGGGGCTCTTTAGCCAGCCAAAAAGAGTTGAAATCACCAGGAAGGTGTTTGCTGACCAAAATAAAGTTTTAAATTTCTCCCTGTGCCCTTTTATCCATGAGGAAGTGAATTATGGTCCCACCTGCCTCTTGGGGGTGGGAGGGGTGGGGGGGTGTAGTCCCTGCAGCCCTCCTATGGCACAGGGAAAGGCACACTCCATACCCCACCTGAAAAGATGGTTTAGTTGTTGGGGAATCTTTGGAGACTAAAACAAGTTTATCTTAGAAACCAGGATGGTTACTGGGGGGGAACAACTTCAGAGAAATCAGATCTTGAAACCACTTGTATTTGATCACAGCCAAGAGGATGAATCTCTCTATCATGAGAACAGTGTTACTTTTGCTTCGTCATATAGACAGAAGAACAGCAAAATACAATGCTAACATTAGTGTATGGTTTTAAACCCCTTCCCAGATCCTTGGTAAGCACTGAAGTATGAATGTACCACTCATTTTTTAATTTCTTCATTATATTTAATTTCTTTAATGTTCTGTCCTTGATAACAATGTGTATGATGTAGCTTCTCCCACTGCAGGGATGTTGCTTTAGTGTCTAGAAGTATTTAGATTATGATACTTTTTTTTTTCTTTCTTTAATTTTCTTTTCCAAAAGATTTGTGTCCTGGTTTCTTATGTTTAATCATTTCTCCCTTTAGATCCCTCTAGCTGAGATGGAGGCTCTATCTTTGACGTCAGATATTCTCTCTGAAAAGTCCTGGTCCTTAGCTCTGATGGATGACTCTTTTCCTGATGACATTAACACACACTTACTTAATGCTCTGGAAAGCAATGTACATACATTGGTCTCTGTGTAGTCTGATGTTTACAGGGTTCGAAATACTGCTCCCATCTCTCTGCACCTGCCTATTGGCATTTCCAATTCCAGCCCCTTCTCAAATAGCACCAACCTCTTCCCTGAAAAGGATGCTGTCCTTAATGCTATTAGGTCCTGGGTTTTGTCACTCTTGTCCACAGTCTTCGCTCCTTGCAAGGAATGAGTGGTTATTTCAATTTTTCTTTTGGTGTCTTATGTATAAACAGTGTGTTTTCTACAAGTAAAACTAATAGTAAAAAAAAGGCTTTGGAAAACACCAAGGTTGAAATTTCCTCACCATCTGAAACAAATCAGTGATACTGTGTGAAGAGACACCCGTGAGCTAATGACCCATGTCCTCTGCTGAAGGGTCAACCCCAACACTTCGGTTTGGTGTGGATTTTTGTCATTGTGAACACAGGCAACACAAGGCTTTTTGCATGATTGGTGCCAGACTGTTTCCTTTACAAATATCAAATGAGGATCTCTCCAACATAATACTTGTTTTGCAAATTCTTTCTAGTAGTCACTATGCTGGAAAAAAAGAAAAAAAAACTACTATTCAGTGGTTTTTTGACTGACATAACCAGTATTTTGAACCCTGCCTTCACCATCTCCTCTTTGAAACATTAGACATTTTTAGCTGTGTAGCAGTCAAGTGCTTTTTTTCTGCTGTAAAACAGACATAACTCCTTTCCCAAATTTTAAAATCATTCTTGTTTTCTTTGTTGTTGTTCATGTACCTACCTTTGGATGTTTGTGTTATTCATAAATTTTCTGCCATATTAGTTGACTGTCATCCTAATTAGCACTTATTTGAGAAATACCTCTTAAACCGTGACAATATTTCCCATCATGCTTCATGGCATCCTGTGCAAAAGATTTTGTAAACTCCGTTTTACTTTTTGTACGAGACTTTTTGTTTCACAGTTAGTATGGAGAGTTGGACAGAGGAGAAACCCTCCTAGTTTTCAATCAGATTAGACAACTTTGTTTGACAGCACTGCAAAGTATCAGAAGTACAGTCAGGAAAGATGTTTTTTCTCCCCTCTCCAATAAAAAAAGCAAAACTGTATTGAACAAAGGGTTTTGTGAATTTTTATCAATACCAAAAAAGTGTTTGGTGGCAACAGTTGCCCAAACCCCTGAAAAACTGCAAGCTTTCATTGAAATCTCTTCTAAATGCAATATTTTTGCACTTCATTTAGATGTGGCTTTAGTTGAAAAATATCTGTATTGGGGATTTTTTTTTGTTGGTTTGGTTTGGTTTTGGTTTTGTATTGGTTTTGGTTTTGTTTTTTTGGTTTGTTTTTTGAGGTTTTGTTGTTGTTGTTGTTCAAGGAAAACTTGGATTTGATTTTCAGTCAAGCCCAAACAACATGTTTTTCAAAAGTACCACTGAACCAAAAAATCATGTGCTCCCACTGCTCTGTAGCCTGACCCGGGAAAATCATTTTACAGCCATTTTCAATGGTTTTCATGAATTTCACTCATGAGATTTCCCCCAAGATGATCCAAAAGTGGAAATAAGCCATATTGGATCCGGTCAACAAACCTAAAAGTTCACTGAAGGTTGGATTTGGATGGGGTCTCAAATCCAAGTTCTCACGTTCAGATTCAAATGGGTCTGAATTTGAGATCTCAGGTTTCAGGCTACCTTTTCTGCTTTAAGCTCAGTAGTATAACAGCAAAACAGCACGAAGTGGGTAGAAGGGGAAGGCAGGGAGGGACAGAGAGGTTCCCAAATCCACTCTCTCAGCTTTACCAGCACAGATTTTGCTCTCCTTCCCAGAGCTGTATCAGGAGATTGCAGTCTCCCTTATCTAGTCTGTGTCCAAGCTCCAAATCAGCAGTTTCCCAAGGACTGAAACAAATGCTGTGTGGCAATGCAGACTGGTTTTGTTCATTAAATTTGCAATGGTGATCTCCTCTTCTTTTTTCTCTTCCCCGTCTTTTCTTCTTGTTTTTCCTCTTTTTTTTTTTTTTCTTTTTGCAAATGCCTTTTAATCTCATCCTGTTTCTTGTGCAAATAAATGCCATAGTGAAATTTTGGTTTTATGACTGAAGGATAAAATTGGGATCAAAAAAATCTTCGTTGGTTCCAGAAAACCTGTAATGCACTGAGTGAAGGGAAAATTTTTCAGAAAATAAGATCTAAAGTTTTCCCAAAATGATCAGCTAAATACTGTACTAGACTACAGTGGCACAAACATATTCCTGTGTTTTTCACTTGAGACATTTTAACAATTAAATAATTGTTCCATTAGAAATACACTGGGAAGATGACTTTGCTTCCATTTTTTGCTAATACTCTCCAAGACAGTAACACCCAAGAACATTTCTGGGATGGAGATATTTTCTTATGAAATCAGACTTGAATCCACTCAATATTGCCTCTGGGGCTGTCCATTCCAAGAGTCTCTTTGGCTGTAAAAATTTCACAGTCAACATATATACAATAACCCTTGCTTGCATTAGATCCCTTCTAATTAGAGAATGGCTTTCACCCTGAAGCAGTAGGTTTAGATATCCTTTTCAATAAAATAGGTTTAGTTATTCATTATGTGAGAAGAAAATCCAATAAAATTGTGCTGTGAGCCAGAACAGAAAATATTTTTTATAAACTAATTTTTGCATTTGAGTTGGGGTTCTTTTGTTTGTTTTTCTTTCTTTTATTGTCAGAAGAGGAAACTACTCACTTTTGCAAAAGCCTGCCTTGCTGATGAGGGCACCTAGGGAGAGTTAAAGTTCTGCCAAGCATGTGACCTTTGCTGGCCTTGAGGCATGATGCCTTCTTTGCATATCTCTGAAATAGTCATGGTTTATTCCTACGTTGTGGCTTCCTGTTTCTGTGATCCATTGTGTGAGAGTTTATTGACAACCCCAAGGAAGGGGGATGGCTCCCTGATAGATCCATTCGTGCACCCTGTGCATGCCCATCATGCCATCCTGGTTGCAATGGCTGTCGCGTGCGTTTCTGGGCACTTCTCCTCTTCCCCACCCTCCCACACCTGCCTTCCTCACATTTTTCTTCCCCTCAGGATGATCTCCGCTCCAAGGACAACACGCTGACCCTGTCTCCCAGCAAGGACCTGCTGAGCGTGAGGAAGCCCTCGGTGGGACGTACCCACTCCTTGCCAAATGACAGCTACATGTTCCAGCCACCCTACTCCAGCCCCAGCCCTGCCTCCTTAGGTGACAGGAAACCAGCACATCACAAGTCCCAGTCAGGTACATGTCTCTCAGCTGGGACAAGAGTAGGATTTTCCAATAGAGCAAGAGTTGTGGTTTCCCAAGCTCTTCAGCAGGAAGGAGAAAATTGCCACGGGTTTCCAGTCATGTGTCTAGACCTGTGGAACACCTGTGAAAAGACTCCACAACTTGCAAAGACCCTCCACAATTTATAAAGCCCTGTTTAAGATAACTCCTTTCCTCAGAATTTTTTAGCAATGTGACAGTGGCCTGGCTCAACGCTGATTGTCTCCTGCCTGGTTCCCTAAGGTTACAGTCCCTACAGCCTGGTCTCCATCTGTCCCACTGGGCCTCAGAGGAGAAATCCCAGTAAAGAAATATTTCCTCCTGTCTGTATTTTGCAGCAGTACCTTTTTGGAATCTCTGTCTGGGAACATCTATGAAAGATGGGAAGAAGGTGTCTCTAAATGCCTGTAAAATGAACATTAATATGAATTGAGAGACATGTTGGTGTGAGATGAATGGGAAAATGAGAGAGTATGGAATTGTTCTTCCCAGTGTGCATGGTTGGGATTTGATATACATCTTGGAGCTAAATTCAGAAATATTCTTAGGTACAGGGAGGGCTCTCCTTGCCTGCATCTCTGTCCCTGTGCTTGCAGCTGCCTCCCAGGGCTTATCCCTGTGCCCCCAGTTCTTCTGCCTGCCAGGGGTTACCTGGGGCTGGGAAATGAATGGAGCCACCTTTAATTTGTCTGTACACACCATCATTTTAGAAATTTGTCACCAATAAGACAGGGAAGTTTTTACAAGCATTGGCATTTGAAAGCCTCTAAGCAAAACATAATTTCAGCAATATTCAGAGTGGTAGGAGATTTGAACAGATTAGAAATAAGATGTTGAAATTTACATAGTAATAAGAATTTGGATGAATAGTGACTGTTGAACAGAAGCAAAAAAAAAAAAAAGTGTGCACAAGGAAGGAAAATGAATCTGGTGTTGTGAGAAATCTCTGCCACAATATACAATCTTCAAGGTCAAGAGTGGTTTTTTGAAGAACCTGTTTGCACATAATGCTAATGGTGCAGCTAAAATCCCACTGAAAGCAATAGCAAATCTCCCATTACCTTCAGTTGAGCTAGAATTTATGGGTCTCTGTAACAGTCATGAAATTCCTGACCACATGAAAGAATCATGTTTGCTGCAGAGGGAATTTCCAGTGCTTCATTGTTGACCCTTAATTTGGATGTATTTGCACTGTCTTGAACAAAAACTACATCAGCAAGGGACTAGGTAATTTATGATTCCCTTCTTTTTCAAAATTTCACTTCCCAGCTTCAGTTTGGAGAACCTGAATAGCCCTATCTGACAGCCCCGGCTTTCTGGGGACAGGCATTGCACCCTTGTATATCCACAGGAACAACTGTTCCACTGAGATGTAGCAGAAATGCTTTCGAGAGGTAAAGCTGATGTCTTATAACCACATTAAGCAATAAAACCTTTTCTGTTTTTCTCCTGCTGGTGAAATTCCAATCATCTTAAGCAGGCCAGAGTGCTGGGAGGTGTGTAAGATCCCCAGATTCTGACATATCACTTGTACCTACAATGTCACTGCTTTTCAGGGTGGGGGAAGTCACTACCACCTGTTTACAGTTTGTAATATTATAGAGTGCTTCTGAAGACAGCAAGAGGTGCCAGGCGCCTCTAATAAATCACCACAAGCAAACCTTAATATATCAAGCTGAGAAGGTTTTGTTGTCAGAAACACTGGCACTTGCAGGAGGCATTGTTTGAATACTCCTTGGTAATGGGGCTGTTTCTCTGGGAAAGATTCCAGGACAAATGAGATTCTCTGGGATGCGGTCCAGATTAAATGAATTGTTTTGAAAAATATTGAGCCTGTGTGTGAGGGGAGCACACAGAGTTTCAAACCTTTTAGAAGCAGTGGCCAGCAACCATGAAGGGTCACAAAGAGGCTGGAGAGTACGTTTCCTTCTTCTGGGAGGCTTTGTAAAACCAGCCTTGAGAGCTGCCAGGTGCTCTTCCCTTTCACTTCATTTCCAGTGGATGCATGCTGGTTTGGAAATCCCAGCAGTTGGTCTCCATGCAGGCTCAGGCATGGAGACATCTCCTAGAGCCTTTTAAAGTCAGATGTTTGCAGTGCTCAGAATTGCGGCTGCCTGTGTAGTTACTGGCCCAAAAGCAAAGATGCAGGAATTGCCAGTTCAGATGAACTTGTAGTTCATTGTCTTCTGTTCTTAACAGGAGCTAGTCCCAGTTGTATCAGGGGAAAATGCCAAGAAAAATGAAATAATAGACAATGCTGGAGTAATTTATTAGTAGATGGGAGGCTTTTTCCCAGTTCTGGAAAGCCAGTTGCTGAATTCAGTGGTTTTGCTGTGCCTGTCTGATCCAAGATGCAGCAGAGCAGTTTCCTCTGGGAGGTCACTGAGTTTGGGACACAACCCTTGGATGAACATGTCCCATTTCTGCCTCCTCTCCCCCTTGCAAGGTTCAAAGGCATCAGTGCAGTCACAGCCAGCAGACACCAGCTCCCTCCTGCAAATCCCAAAGGACCATTTCCACCATGCAAGAGCTCACAACCATTTGGTGGGGGAGAGCAAGCCCCGGATCTCCCAGCAGGTCCACTCCCCTTCTGCTGAAAGGCTGCTCCGCAGACAGGTAAGCAGAGTTATGATCATAAACCTGCTGGTCTTTTATATTGATGCATTTCCTGGTTAACCGTGCTTTAAATTCAAGGAGGGATTCACAGAGAAACCTCCAGAGAACTGTAATTCTCCTACAGAAATAACAAACTAGTTGGTGGTTTTTGATCTGAAAGCCGTTCAGGAGTCTCCTAAGAACATGCATGATGAGTATCATGTCCTTTGGCAACATGCCTAAATGTTCTCCATATTGTTAGCACTTTATTTTTTAAAATCCTCTTCATAAATGCAGCCAAATGCTCCGTAGGGGCTCGTTGGGGTTGCGGAACTCATTCTTAACTGCTGTGATTTTTTTGGTGCTTGAAAGGACACAAGAATTGCAGGCTCCATCCCAGGCCACCCCTCCTGACTCTTCTGGTTTTCTGAAAGAGAAGTGTTTCATGGAAATTGGTTCTCTCATATGCAAAACCATCATGAGAAGTATACTGGTTTTACAGTGAGAATTGAAAATTAAAATATTTTTCCATCAACTGTGAGCTTTTAAAAAGTTTGACTTTATGCACAGCAGAACATGTTCTATTTTGCAGCCAGTTTTATCTCTGGTTTTTGCCTGGCATTGATTTAAATCCTGATTCAATCAAAGATCTAAGGGATCTAATCAAAGATTCCAGTCTGGTTGATTGGAAGCATAAGTTTAGACTTATCTTTTTTTAGTAAAATACTTAAACTTGTGCTTCACTATCACAGTTTTAAGCACATTTCAATGATTGTGCAGCTGAACCGGGACCAGAAGCACATCTGATTCAAAACCTCTGCTTTATTCAGTATTTCCATGCCTGATTTTACATACACAAAGGGGATCGGTTCTATTTTTTCAAAAGCAATTTATTTCCCATATAAAAATAGTCTCATTTCTTTAATCTTTTAATCAACATTGACAAATTAGACAGTTGATTCATTAAGCTCTAAAAATGGATGTGAAGTACCAAGGTTAACAATTACATTAGTCTGTAATACTAAATTGACATAAGAAATTCCTTACATCTATTCATTTGCATGGGGTTGGCCAGCTATCCCAATCACCACTAATGGGGAAACTAATTGATGTCATGATTCCAGTTCATAACCACTCTCTCTTGCTTTCTAATGAATAACAGACCCATCCTTTTGAAGCAACCTAGGTGGAATAAATTACCATGTTAGCCATCTTCTCCAGTCTAATTTTGTTCACATCTTTGACAGCTTCTTTTTGTAGACCTTTTCATATGTTTAAGTCAATTTATTGCCCTTCTTTCCTCCCTGTCTCTGCTCATGCAGTGACATGAACATGCTCTGGGAGTGACAGATCAGAGAGCAAAGAGTTTTGCGGCAGTGAGCAGATATAGTCTGTGGGCAAACCCATGAGGGGTTGCCTTGGACAGGCTCCTGAGCAGCAAGGAGCTCCCAGTCTGGCTAATGGGAGAAGTGAAGTTGTTCTGGTGATATTGCTGTTACTGTTAATTGCAATCTAGATGGCCAGACACTGGGTAAGGTCCTTTAAGAGTCAAAATTCCCTTTACAGCCCCCAGCACTTCTGCTTGCTCAAGTGCTCTCTACTTGACTCCTTTTTATTGCTACCACTAGTATCTCACTAGCACATCAAACAGCCTAAACTGGCAAAGCTGTTTGGTTTTCACTACCTGTTTATCCTTATCTTTACATATACTGCATGCAATTCTGATTTGGCTTTTTTTTCTTTCCCTTTCCCTTTCCCTTTCCCTTTCCCTTTCCCTTCCCGGAACTTCCCTTCCCTTCCCGGAACTTCCCTTCCTGGAACTTCCCTTCCTGGAACTTCCCCTCATGCCCTCTCCTCTCCTGAATCCAAAATAGATAAACCTTGTCCATCACATACCTGGTCCTTGCACTTTCCCTGAGCATTAAAACCTATGTGTTTAACCTCCCTTTCCCTCCAGAGTGCTGGAGGGCAAGCACAGCCCCCACAGTAACGTCCAGTTTAGACTCCGGAATGTTTGACAATTAGCGATGCACTTGAAGAGGAAGATGAGTGGATCGGATGCTTTGGGAGAACATTCCTGCTGAGGATTGCACTCCTTAGTAGTGCATGGCACAAAGGCTTTTCTCCAGAGGAATTCTACCTGAAATTAAACCTATATTGATTTTGTAGTTCCAGGACTATGTATCAAAGGTGTAGCCCACACCAAGCTGTGGCTGCTACAGGTGTACACCCCTCTGAGATGGCAGAGGGTCCTTTTATTTTTCAAACAAACCACTAAAACCAGTAAAACATTTGTACTATTACTACTAACAACAACCACAGATGCCTGTATCATAGAGAAAGAAAGAGCTGGTGGTGACTAATACTGTCGTGGTGTGCAACACAGGTTGGTGTGCAAGCAAAAGTAATGACAACAATTACTTTTTGCTTCTGTATTCGACTTCTGTGTGGTCTGTGTCTCTTTTCAGGATATGAACATGATTTCTTCTCCCAAATACTCATTAAAACTACTGGTGCTGAGGAGACCAGAATAACTTCACTCCTGACTGATTAGTTGCCAGCATTATGCTGTGAAATTTTAACTAGAAAGGGTTCATCAGCACTGGATGAAATTGTTTGCCATATTAAATATTCTCTGAGCTGTCCCCGTTGACAAAGGGAGTGCAATGTGCAGATGCTACAATAGACTATGGTGTTTCTGTGCACGCATGGACACACCGCATCTGACAGCTTTGCTGGATAGAGATCATTTGGCTCAAAGCATCCTTGTGGGACAACATTTATAAAAAGTGTATGATCATTTTGGGGTGATTTGTCACAAAAATATTCCTTAGCATGAGGAATTTCATCATTTCATCTCCTTGCAGTTTTCTAAAGGACTGGGACCAGGTGTACACATTTCTTCCAAATTTCCCTGTGAAGACTTTTGGTTTTAAGTTCAATTAGAAGTGTTCTCAAACAGATACTCTGCCTTTAAGGGCCAGTTAATGTGGCTGATTTATAAAGCCTTTTGGCAAGGCCTTTTGACAAATGAAAAGGCAAACCCTTCAAAACATGCCCAAGGTTCCCTTTGCCAGCGGGCACTGATGCTGCATAAGGTTCCAGGCAGCCAAGGCAAAATGTGCCTTAGGAAGCCTGAACTTAAGCATCAGAATGAATTGAAATAATTACGGATTATTATTAGTCCAGCTTTGGATTCCAGTGTTTCCAGCTCCTGCCATAAGATGATGCAGAGTCGTGGCTCCAGCCTAGGGACCAAAGCCAGGGACAGGCTGTTGCCTTGATGCTGGCAGACAGTGGGGTTGCTCTGGTGTTACTGGCTCTGGGGATCCTATTCCAGGTCCTCAGCATCCCCTGAGCTAAAGGGAATACACAGGCTCACTTGCACATCTTTCTCTCCTGCTCACACCTGGGCTGCTGAAATTATTGAGGGCTTTGCTGTAGACCTTCATCCTTTGCATAACAAGAACATGAGTAAGTTTGGGTGGGGGCATTCTGGTTTTGCAGCCCTCCATCCTTAGAGGAGAAAGCCAAAGGTCAACCATTTAGGAAGAGTGAAGGGCTGTCACACAGGGACAAACCCACAGATCCCTGATTATTGGTAGAACCCACAACACAGGTTGTTGTGTTGGGTCAATGGGTCTGTGCTGAGGGATCTCAGCAGAGCTGAGTGCCCTATAAATGCTGTGCCTTGCCTGTACTAACCTTTGTTTGGTCTGTCTCTCTCACCTGGCAACTCCTCTCCTCCCCAACCCCTCTGCGCTCTGATACAGATGGCTATAAGGAACGACTCTCTGGATAGCAAGGAGAATCTCCATACCGAGGTGAGTGAACTCTCTGACCCAGATGTTCCCACTGTGCCCAAGGAGGAGTCACCAGTGGCTCTGCTGCCCTCAGAAGTGAATGAGTTGGCTGCCTGGAGTCGGGCAAGCGTCCATACACAGCAGCTTTCCCACAATCAGTATAATATTTCAAAGCAGGCACCAGCATCCTGTGCTTGTGCAGACTCGTATCAGGAGACCCCTGAGGATTCAATGGACCAAGAAGTATCTGAAATCAACAGCTCCTCAGAGCCTTTCACTTCAGAAACTTGCACAGCCTCGAGTGCCTGTTCGGAGGGTCAGCCTCTCACACCTAAGAGGAACATGGGCAATACCGGCAACATGATACTGAAGGACCTGAAGAAATACCACAGTGTAGACACCCAGGGTCTGCTAAAAAAACCGCCCTCTTGGTTAGATGATCAAAGGAGACATTCAATAGAGATTTGTTCCATAGAAAACAGCCCTCAGCACCATTCCACATCCAGCTCCTCTGGCTTTATAAGTCAGGTGGTCAGTGAAATGGAATGCTTGCAAGGTACACGACAGAAGAAGAAACTGAGCCCTCCCTGTATATCTATAGATCCACCTGACGGGCAGAGTTTGATACCTAGAGCACCCCACAGCATCTCACCTGCCAGTGGAGACGTTTGCTTGAGGAGGCGTGCTCCATCCTGTGAGTCCAAGGATTCAATGGATATAGGGGATTCACTGCATCCAGACAGTATGTCAACATCTCCTACCCCAAAGAAAGACCTGTTGACACTTCCTAGCTTTTCCTTTGATCAAACTGAAATGGACCCCTGAGTTACTTTTCTGTTGGTGCCAAATGTCTTCTTCCTTTCATGTAATAGAAAAAAAAAAAAAACAAAAAACTCTGTACTCCAAAATGGCACTGGGTAAAAAGTTTCCAAAGAAAGATTAAAGAACCAGCTGGTTAAAAGAGTGGTTAACCTATATCACGCTTACTTAAGCATATGTTCTGCTTAGGTAAAAGCAATACAATGTGCAGAATCTATATGTATATTATATTTTATTAAATTAATTGAATCTAGTATTGCGGGATGTAGTACATTTTGTGACTAAAGACTCATTTAATTTTCTTCTGTTTTATTTATCTTGGAATATTTCTGAGATAAAGTTCGTTTTTATGAATATTTTAACCTAAAAAGTATATATTTAATCCCTTCTCCTTTTTTTTTGTTTTGTTTTGGTTTTTTGTTTAGGTTTCATTTTGTTTTGCAAAGCACAAAATGTAGCCAATTAGTGCATTACAGAGGAAATGTATCCCACAGTCAGCAGTAAATAAGGATTATTTAATGTAATTTATTTTTCCCCTTGAACTTCAGTGATATTCTGGGAAAACAATTGTTTGCGTAGTACAGAAACGCAGTCACGATTTTTTAAGAAAATATTCCAATCTTGCATAAAATTGACATTCAGAGTATGAAAGCAAGTGCTCAGACCCAGGAAGGTCCAACATGCTGATGCCTGAAGATGGTGAAGGCAGAGCCATTTAACAGTACAAGATGTTGAATTATTAAAAAATCATAGTGGATGTTATAGATCATCCACTGGCAACTCACAAAATCATGACAATGGCTAATTTTTATACATTACTAGGAAACAGACAACAAAGGCCTATGGTCACTTCTGAGATGTCTTGCAGTGTCTCCAGGATGGACTTTTTATTTTGCTGAGTTTTACACCTCCCTCATCCCTCTGTTTTCAGTGGAGCTCCTCCTCTCTGCACTCTATGGAAAGGAGAGTGAGATCCAGTTTAATACTTGCAGTGAGTGAAATCAGGGCAGACATGGCACAACAATGGGCTTAAGCACATGCCTAAAGTTAAGCTCTCGCCTAGAATGCCTGGAGGTTGATCATATTAAAGTAATTCTTGAAAATTAAAATCATATGCTCATGTTCTACTGAATCAAGGCACTACTGCAAGTTGTTTTACAGATTACATGGAAGAAAGTCTGCAGGTACTGAAATGACTGCTGATTTTCAGTAAAATGGCCAGGTATTTTGCTATCACTGCTAGAGTTAATTTACATGACCCCGACTGCAAATTTTATTTCCAATCTATCAATAGCCTTAAGCAGCAACATCATGGTACAAAGTTGAATACCCAGAATTCATGTCCTTACTTTATAATATCAATCATCTAAAAAATTACCTGTTTACTCATGTGCTAACATCCTCTGCCAAAAGCAATCTGTAAAACTGGACAGCACAGCCTGAAAACCACGTGATGTTGGCCCCATTCGACACCTCCCCCTCTTCACATGACTGATGGAAGCCAGACATTAACTCCACTCCACTTCCATGAAATCACATTAAGATGTAAGCTAAATTGGACTGCAGGCATGCTTTGAAGTGTGCCAATAGTCACAGGCTTGAAACCAAGTCCACAGATCGTGCCAACACAGGCAGGAGGAGGATTTGTGCTAATTCTGTTGGTCGGGAGTTTGTAACTTTTTGAGAACTACCAATCTTTGCAGATCACTACAACATGCTGATCTTCAGCTTTTCATCCAGAAATTAGGCTGTTTCCACCACGTGTATCTGCATTAGCTTGGAGTGTACACACAAGGAGAAGATACTGTTTGTACCCCACAGTCTATGTGAGGTCCTAAGCCCCTTTATTTTCACTTGAGGATGTTTACTCCATAAACAATCCCTACTGATTTACATGTCCAGAAGAAATGTAAGGGCTTTCAGCAGGAAGTCAGGCAATCAGTGTATTTGAAGCAGGAAGATTAACATTCTGTACTATTTACTGCAGTTAGATTAATTCTTGGCTGGGACATTTTTCCCCTCTTCACATAGAGGGCCCATATAGAGCCTGCTCTCTTTGATATGCCAGCCCAAATCCAGAGATAAGCCTGTCTAAAGCAATGATTTCAAACAAACCTTTCATCAGTTCTTCTCTCAGATCATATTTAAGGAAATAATAAAATTACAGTGCATTAAGCCTGAGAAATATTCATAATCCCTTTTTGGTTTTACACCCATAACAAGCCTTAGCTTTTCCTTTTACATGTGCTAAATAGTTTGGGAAACTAGCTAGGCCACTAAAATTGCCATCCCTGGTTCCTCAATGATTAGGATAGTGTTCACATAGCTGGAATGATACTACTCTTCAGATCCTTCCTTACAAAAAACCCACTGAATGTTTTAGCTTAAAATCATGGCACAATACAGTAACACGACGTTAATCCAAATGTCCAACTCCAAATGTAACAGAAACCCTAACAGTCTTCTATTTTAATACTTGGGGTTTCGCCTACTGACGAGGTTTGTGGAAGTAACAAAAAAGTTTACATCATACATGAATATTCAGTAAAGACTAGCCAGTAAAAGAAACTCTATGGTGATGCTTTCAGGAAAAGAACTACATGTAAAATACATTCTTTTCTAAACCAGATAAGTTTTTTTCCTAGATGCCGTTTTGAAAGACAAATACAAATGTACTGCAGGCATGCAATAATACTCAAATCATTTTAAAAAACCTTTGGGGGGGTTTTATAGAATTTGACTTTTTTAAACAAAATGTACAAAATCCACAGGAATTCTGTAGAATGGTTATGTTGATAGAATTTTTTATATTTTTGTAGAAATCTATAGAGAAATTGTTAAAAGTCTGCGCAGCATTTTGGCAACAGAAGCAGCTCTTATCTTCGAGTTTCTTTTCATAAACCTGGAGCCAGACCTGCTCTGTTACAACACGTAGAGCATAGTTTCATAGCCTGCATCCAGGTCATGTTTGTGAGTCAGCAGCTAAGCTAAAGTTCCATCATATTGCAGTGCAATTACTGTCCAAGAACTCTATCCATATAAAACACCCCCCCTCCCCCCAAAACTCAGCCCCTGCCCATGGTGAAGTAGTTGCATGGCTCTCCAGCTCATTCAAGCACACCAGCACTTTACTACTGTGGATTTACTGTATGCAGATGGGAGGAGGATATTTTGTTATTGCCAGTCTGACACAATGGGGGAAAAGAGATTGCAGACATGTCTGGAAAAACGTAAATTCCGTTCTTGCAGCCCTTCACACATAGAAGTGATTTTTCAAAACTTGGTTAGAGGTTTGTACTGTAGATATTTTGGAAGAGGGCAAAGAACACTGTTTTTGACTTCTGTGGATTGCACTCAGAACTAGGTGTGTTCAAGGAGAAAATAAAAAACAAAAGCATTACCACTGTAAATTAGGCTATGCCCCAGTCTCCCCTTTTCTGCCCCTTTGGCTATAATAACCCATGTACACTATTACGCAAGGTGAGTAAAGTAGGCACAGTACCATAGCAATGTCCATAACAACCTAGTATATATGACAGAACTTTGTATTTAATAGTTAATATATTGTTATACTGTATCGGGTATATAGGCCAAAACGAGGTCCTTTAGTTGGGGCAACAAAAGGTGGTACTCATGGGGAAAATTGGATTTGGATTTGAAAATTGGAAAAAGGATTGAATCCTTTTTTTTTTTTTTTTTTTTTTTTAAGAAAAAAAAAGAAAATAACAAGTGTAAATCTTTACAACTGACAAAAACAAATGTGTCCTATTAAAAGCTTTTGAAAAGAAAAACAACGGTGCATTTTCCTTTTTTTGTTGTTGTTGCTGATGATGATCTGTATCACTCCAGGCAGTCAAGTCCTTGGTCATGTTTTAATTGTGAACAGTTGGAGAAGGTATCAGATAGCAGCAGCAGCCAGGAGACTGGAAGGAAGATTGGGAAATGATGGCCTTTTGTGAGCAGTTTAATGTGACTGCAAGCAAATCTGGCCCTGGACAATGCCCAGGGTGTGCAGAGTGACCAGCAAGAAGATCGGCTGTACCTTTATGGATCCCTCTGCCCTGGCCTGGCAGGAACAGTTCTGTGCAAGGCTTGAGGATGTCAGGACTACTGCAGAGAGAGCTGCAGTCAGTGGGGAGAAAGCACTGAGGAGAAGGGACAGATCTGATTTGTCTGTGAAGAAGATGCTGGACTTTTTCACTCATTCACATCTTTGGAATTTCCAGCCTGAAATCCAGTAGCATTTCCTCCTGTCATTTAACTCCTTGTAAAGCAGGAGTTGGTGGGCATGGCACTGCCTGGGGGCTGAAGGGCAACAGAGCTCAGGTACTGCTTAGGTACCCCAGAAACATTTCATAGAATGGTTTGAGTTGGGAGGGACCTTAAAGTTCATCCAGTCCCACCCCCTGTCATGGGCAATGACACCTTCCACTAGACTGGGTTGCTCCAGGCACTGTCCAGCCTGGCCTTGGACACTTCCAGGGATGGGGCAGCCACAGCTTCTCTGGGCAACCTTTGCCAGAGCCTCCCCACCCTCACAGGGAAGTATTTCTCCCTACTCTCTAACCTAAACCTGCCTTCCTTCTGTTGGAAGCCATTCCCCCTTTTGTTCTGTCATTACAGGACCTTGTTAAAAGACTCTCCAGGGGTTTTTAGTGAATGACAGGTGTAGCTCCTAACATGAGATCTCCTCTCCCCTGGGGAGCAGCCACTGGAGGGAGGAACCAGACACTGGGCACTCTGGAGACCTGCTCCTCACTGCTGGGAATGATCTGATTACTCTGAAGCAGGAGAGACCCTAAACTGACATCCAGACCAGTTTTGCTGTCTAGAGGATGTTTTGATAAAGTAATCTCTCAGTAGAAAACAGCAGGAAGGATACTAGTCGTTAAACAGAGGGAAAATGTGTATCTGTTCAAAATCCTGTGCAAATCCACTCCAGGTGAGCTCTATGATATGCCTGTGTTGCCCCAGCTGCGGGGCCAACCTCACCAGGCTGGAACCACTGAAATGCCTTCCCGGCCCTCCAATCCTGGAGGATCCACTGGGCATTAAGGTAAGCTAGGCTGAGCCAAGGAAGCAGAGCCTCTTACAGGCTCAAGCACTTCACACCTCTGTGCTCTCAGGTGAACTCAGTTCTTTATGGGCAACAAAAAAATCACTCCCTTTCCAACATCAGGGTTCAGAGGAGCTTGTGAGAGGGCTTGTTTCTCTTCTCTGTTTTGTGAGTGTTCCTGTATGAAGCTCTCCTGTTGAGTTTGCTGTGGTTTTTCAAAGGCTCCAATCCAGGCTGGCTGCTTATGGGCGTGCTCTCCATTTCCTGAGCTTGGGCATGGCACTTTTTATTCCATTTCTTGAGTAATTGGGATGCCACATGGAACCCGGTTGCTTTCTATGCAATGGTAACGACGCCTAGGGAAGCAGCACTTTGAACTTAATTTATTTCTTGGTTCAGAGAGGTGACCATGTCCTGCTTCAGCAGAGCAGTGTCCCACTGTGTGCACACCACATCCCTCAGTCAGAGCTCTGCTAAGCCCTTTAAGATGAGAAATAGGAAAGGCTTGTTTGTACCTTCTGTATTTCAGGTGTTCCAGAGATACAAACTGAGACACAGAAACATATCTAAAATGTGACCTGCACTAGAATCCGCCCAAAATAAAGTTGGAAAAAACAATTTAAAGAAATGGCTCCCTTATCACCATCAGCACCGTGTAAGGGACCCGCTGTGACCAGCTGATAGAAGTGAGGATCCTGCAGATCAAAGGGTTAAGGCCAGGGAAGTTTTGGGGGGACCAAGCCCCACTGCCCGGAGCTGGACGAGCGTCCGATGCCAGCGATGTCCCACAGGCACGGCGGCAGCGACGGCCGCGCTCCAAGTGCGGCGTTTTGCTCCCACCTAGTGGGCGTCGGGGGAGGGGTCGGGCGAGCTGCCCCCCTTACCGGGGCTGGGACCGCCTGTTACCGGGGAGAAGGCTCAGCAGGACCTTCTGCCTCCCGTCAGGTGCTGTGTTCCCGGCTCGATGCTGCAGAAACAGCGCAGGATCGGTATGTCTGTGTTTGGCATCACAGAACCGTTCAGGTTGGAAAAGCCCTCTAACATCACTGACTTAACCCGACACTGTCAATGTCACCACCAAACCCTGTCCCCACGTGCCACATCTACTTGTCTTTCAGATGCCTCCAGGGATGGTGACTCCACCACTTCTCCTGTTCCAGTGCCTTAGCACACTTTCAGTGACGATATCTTACCTAAGATCTAATCTAAACCTCCCTGGCACAAGTTGAGGCCATTTTCTCTCGTTCTTTTGCTTGTTACCAGGAGAAGGGACTGACCCCCACCTGGCTGCACCCTCCTGTCAGGGAGTTGTAGAGAGTGAAAATGTTCCTCCTGAACCTCCTTTTCTCCAAGCTGAGCTCCCCCAGCTCTCTTAGCTGCTCATCAGACTTGTACTTCCCCAGCTCTGTTCCCTTCTCTGGATACCCTCCAGCCCCACAATACCTTTCATGTAGTGAGAGGCCCAAAAATGACCCCAGAATTTGAGGTGTGGCCTCACCACCACTCAGTATAGGGGTATAGTCACTGCCGTGATTCTGCTGGCCACACTATTGCTCACACAATATATAGG
The DNA here is from genome assembly GCF_024509145.1 of Vidua macroura. Taxonomy (NCBI): domain Eukaryota; kingdom Metazoa; phylum Chordata; class Aves; order Passeriformes; family Viduidae; genus Vidua; species Vidua macroura. The sequence continues at coordinate 6,057,421 of NC_071589.1, forward strand.
CTCAGATTTGACCTTTTTGGCCAAATAGTTTCTAATTCTGAGGAGATTTTCAGTCACTGAATTTATAAAAATCCCAATTATGGGAGGAGGAGAGGAAGGATTTCTCTCACTGTGGCAGAGCCCTGTGTGCTTGGCACTGTGCAAGCTGCTCAAAGCCACCATGCCCCTCACATCCACCAGCACTGCTGCTCCCTGGTTGCTTGTGCAAAACCCAGGGAGACAACAACCCATCCTGGGGCTCTCTGGCACCTCAGAGGCTGTGGCAGCACCTGAGAGGTGTGCTTGTCCCTTCACATCATTTTAAACACATGTACAACACAGTGCAGGGTTCCATGTGGGGCTGTGCACTCACAGCAGCTCCGATCCATCCACAGCCTGTGAGCTCTAGAGAACTTTTAACCTCTGCTTGGCCCAATGTGGGAGGAGGGGGAGGATCAATCTAGGGTTTGGGGTTTGGCCGGGCTCAGGCTGAAGTGCCTGTCACTAGATGGCAATGCCACAAAGTGGGAAGTCCCACCGGCAGATTGGTGAACACAAGCTCAGGCTGCACAAGGTCCCTGAGACCTGCAGTTCCTGTTTGCTTTGGTGTGGTCATCAGCAAAAGCCTTGCTGGCATTTTCACAATTGAGGGTGACTGGACTTTAAGTTGGTTTTTACATGTTGTATTCAATGCTTTACTTACATTTAAAACACACTATCCTAATCCTGCAGCATCCTCTGGCATTTTCCGTTACTGCTTGAGTCCCTGGATGCCATAATTGGCAAGTTTTCAGCGGTCATGAATAGATTATCTTTCCATATCTATTAAATACTTTAAATAATGTAGCCAGAGACCCCAGCAGCTCCAGCTGGGAACTGGAAAGAATGGTTAAACCACTTAATTGCTTACTGTCCTAACAGTTATTTTGTGGAAACAGGAAGCAGAATACAGCTGTTTTGGGGAAAACCAGGAAGAAGTGAGCATAGGAGTCATTCTACAAAGAATATACACTGAAGTGGACAGCATGTGCCATGCTGGCACCTGCAAAGGCAGCACAGAACTGCACTGCCACATGCCACTAGCTCAGTGTGGCTAACGGCTGGTGACAACTCCATGTTTGTTCAAACAAAGCAGGACCAGGTGTTTGTATTTATGCAACCACTGTGTGCCCATTTTTTGGTGAAATCCTGAACAGCTTCAGCCCATTAAAAGTAGGAGGAGTTTGGGGGGTGGCCAAGTTGGCAGGGAAAAGGATAAGCTGTGACAATTTTGTCAAGGGCTAAAGTAGGTATAGTTTGGGCCTTAGCTCCAGAAGGCCCTAGTGCCATGTGCTTTTTGTCTGTGGCTGTTCATCCATCACTCTGAGCTCCACCTGCAGCCAAGCCACTCACAAGCCAGGGTGTGTTACACCTGCCATGGCTTCTGCCAACCTCTATAGGCACCTAAAAGCATGTCTGTGGGATTGTCTAGCAGGTGAGAGAAATGCCCGGTGCATTTAGAATTCAGCTACTTGCAGCTGGAGCAGCTCCAGGATCACTTTGGGGTGATCTCAGCAGTACTCAGCATGTCTAAATTCTTCTCCTGCTCATTGCTCTCAGTATGAAGTGCAGGAGCAGTTATGGAATGGGGCAGGTTGGTATTACACACAATGTCCTGGAGGAGTCATACAAACACCATTTTCTCCTTTCACAAAGACTTGATGAATTATATGGACCCCCACCTCACCCTGCAGTATAAATGGCCTTACAGTGCAGCTACAGGCCAAATGGAGTGTGGACCCAAGCTCCCTGTGCTGGCTTCCCAGGGAACTGCCACCTCTGTACTTCCAGTCAGGGAATCTTGCTTTCCACTCCTACAAAGCCATGTAGCTGATATGTTCCCAAAAGCAGTGGAGTAACTAAAAACTGGGGCTGCAAATTCCCAGCCCACTCCCTGATCTGTTTTATCATAGGACTTCTAAACTGTTCATTGCATGTTCCAGAAATGAGGAAATTAAATCCTTTCGTGCAAGAAGGGAGGTGCACACATTTGCAACAGCATTGAGAAGAAGAAAGCCCAAATCTGCTGCTACTCATTCAATGTTAACTTTAAGCAGAGTTTGTTATAAGTTCCCATCTTATGTGTGTTAAAAAAAGGTGTGTCCCTCTTTTTATGAATTAAATGTATAGGGCCTTGCTGTAAATGCACCCTCTTTGGCAGGCATTTTTTTCTTACCAGCTGTAAAATGTGACACCTCTGTGGGTCTTGGAAAGGAAGCTGAGCCTTTGCTGTTCCAAGCAGAGAAAGAAGGTGATATTTATAGTCAACAAACACTAAAACTGTGATTTTCAGAGCTGCACATGCTCAAGACATGCCCAGCCCTCAGCTCTGAATGTACTTTATACAGATCTCTTCAGGAGTTGACCACACTTCATCCTGTTAATGCTGTTCATGCTTTGAGAATTGGCATGAGGTGTGACCTGGAAAGCAGCCTGCCTCATACCTGGCACTGTGCTTACACAAACAGCTTCTCCCTCACGTTACCTCCTGTCCTGCCCCAGTCAATCACTCCAGTTGATATCTAGGTGCTCCTGCATTGGCCTGGGTGTGCCTGGAGGCACTTCCTGATTGCTCTGGCTTGACCCACTCAAGGTGTTAGTAGGTGAAAAGTCCCTTACTGTGCAGCTGGCATGAAAAAGAAGATTCAAATGCATTATTACTGAATGGATACAGATCAGATCTTGCCACTCCCTGGAATAGAGAATAAATATCCGGTGAAAGGAGGTGAGTTTGTGACACCCTGACATTTGTGCCAAAGGTGCCATTTAATTTTCCTGCAGAGCCAGCCTGCATTTGAGGGTCCATCACAGGAGTAATGACATGTTCTAGTTACCTCCATCTCCATTCCCATCATTAAAAGGAAGCAGGACCAAAGTGAGCTGACCATGATAGTGCTTCAGGCTCTGCTTTGCACCAGTGTCAGCAGAATCCTTTACCATGGCCCTTCCCAGGAGCTTTTAAGCTTCCCCCTCTATCTTGTCTGTCTGAGAAGTTAATACTTCCTTAATTCCTGCTTTTGACTTTCCCTCTCTGCTTGTCTGCCTTGCCAGATAGCGCATGGAAGTCAGTGCAAAGCCAGTGCAAGTCACAGTGTCTACTGTGAGGTCCAGGCTGCCCAGTGGCTCCCCTCAAGCTCAGGAGGGATGCTGGGGGAGCAGCACCCCAGCTGGCACACACTCATCATTTTCATCCCTCTTTAATGGCATTAACTGCTACTGACAGCAGAAGCTGCCCACCATTAATTAGGAACATTAAAAAAGTGGCAGAACTATTTAGGGCTCCTTATTTAGAGTCTTCTGAGACCAAGGGAAATACCCTAATTCAGGACCCTCCTCTATGGATACAGTAGAAAAAATATGAGGTTCAGCAGAACCACCAAAGTCAATAATTTAATCAGTTATTAATTCACATGTCAATTGGATTGTGCAGCTCACTGATAGAGTAAACCACTCCTGTCCTGTAAACACAGCCTACAGCAGCTGTTTGTGAGGTTCCTCTGTACCTGTGACATCTCATAATATCAGAGATGGTCTTAATTTTGAGCACATTCTCAAACTGCACCCGATCTTGCTCCTTAGTGCAAGAAACCCAGTGGAGCATGTCCATGTGTCAGGAGACATGAAATTCTCAGCACTTCTCTCAGAGCAGCTTCTCTCAGAGATTGTTGCAGGAGAGGAGATTTAAAGAGCCATAAAGGAGTAACTCCCAGCTATTTCTGAGTTTTCTTACAACTTTTACTGCAGTGCAATTCCACTGAACAAAAGTTTTGCAGTAAGACTTGCAAGGCCAACCCTCTGTGTCCTCAGATCTCATTCACCCAGCTGACGAGGGCTTCTCTAGTGTTTCCTCCAGAGGGTTGCAATGTGACTATGTTGATTAGCCTGGCTTAGTCTGACATTTCAGTTGTTGTAGGCAATCACCTGAGAACCTTATCTTGGGCAAGAGCTTATCTTCCCACACTAATGAGAACAGCACACCTTTAGCCATGTTATAGTAAATGTCTAAAGCAAATTCTTAGCAGTGCTCATGGCTTTCTCTGATAGTACTTTGGGTGGGAAACAGTCCCAGTATCTCCACAAAAGATTAGCAGAATATTTTTTCTTTAGGGATGACATATTTTTGGGACACAGCAGCACTGCCCTTTTCTGAAGTACTGGAACAGGTTGCCCAGAGAAGCAGAAGATGGATGTCCCATCCCTGGAAGTGTTCAAGACCAGGGGCCCTGAGCAGCCTGATCAAGTGGGTGGTATCCCTGCCCATGGCAGGACATTGGAACTAGATGAGCTTTAAACTCCCTTCCAACTCAAACCATTCTGTGATTCTCTGATTTATGATTCTATTCTACTCCTTTTTGTTCTGGTGAATATTTTTGACCACATCCTTCTACCTGAGAATTCCACATCTTACAGAAAGGAAAGAAACTCAGACTCTTAAAATTTTGAAGTAGATTTGTGGCAGCAGGGTTACTTTGTGGGAGTTGATGTTAATTGAACCAGATGCTGCAGCAAGTGGGTAAACAAAAAGCAAGTGTTGGAAGGTAAATTATACTGTAGAAGTCCTAATAAAAAGGAAAGCAAACAGTGCTTCTGCATCACAGGGAGGTGAAATCCAGATTGTGTCCAAGGTGCTACACTACAAAACCTATTAGTTACATATAATCATGAAAATATATTGACTGAAGGCTTTTGAAAATGGATCCATGCCACAGGTTTAATCATGCGTCCACAGCAGAAGCAATCAGCATCAGGAAAGACGCTGTAGATGGATGGAGAAGTGATGTGATGCTCACTTAAGTCCTGCTGGGGAAATCACACTCCACAGCACTCTGACGGGTAGACAAGAAGCCTCTCCATGATGTTAACATTAGCCTGAGTAGTCTGGATGGATGGACATAGTCAGCCCAAAGCCAGTAAGTGGCCCAGCTTTGCGCAGTCCTCAGCAAACACTTCACTTGAATCACAGAATGATGTGGGTTGGAATGGACCTTAATATCATACCGTTCCAACCCTCTGCCATGAGCAGAGATGCCACTCACTAGACCACGTTGCTCAGGGCCCTATCCAACCTGGCCTTGAACACTTCCAGGCACAGGAGTTTCCGCAGCTTCTTCTTGACACGTGGGTACCACCAAAGCCCCCCTCCGTGATCAGGGAGGTCACACTGAGATGGGGGCGCTGGGATGTCACCCATGGTGTGAGGTGCCCGGGGTCAGGAGCAGGGTAACGGCAGCCACTCATCGGAGCTAGCCCTAACCCAGCCACCGCCCAGGGCAGACCTTGGCCCGTCTGCCGGGCTCCTCCCGCCGCCTGCGGGGAGGGCGGGATGGGGCGCGCCGGCCCCACCGCCCCCGCCCCCGGCCCGCCCAGCAGGGAAGGAACCGGCTCCTACCTCCGCCCGGTGCCTGGCGTGCGCTGGCAGCATCTCTGCGCCTCTGCTGCGGCCATGGAGGCTTTCTGCGGGTCCCGCTTCTGGGTAAGCTTCTCCCTCCCCTTCCCGCCTCGCGGAGGGGTCGGGACAGCGCCGCGCCCGCTCCTCCCGGAGTTTCCCGTGTGTCCCCCGGGCCGGCCCGGAGCGGGCACGGGCAGTCCGGTCCTGCGGCTGCTGAGGGGCTGGGCGGCACCGCTTCTCGGTCGTGGGGCCGTCCTAGAGCAGGCGGTGCGGTGCCTCTGCTCGGGCAGGAGCAGCAGAAGGGCCGCTCCGTTCTGTTCGTCCTTCAGCATCTCCACACCACAGTCAAGACCCCCTCAAAAAGCAGCCCACGGGGGATGCAGCTTTCCCAGCATAGTCCGCTTCTGGACCTCACACTGATTAACCCAGGGCTCTTCCTTTCTGTTTTAGCGCGTATTCTGCTCTTCGGAGTCACTTCCATGACTGGCAAAGTGCTCCCCGTTCAATGCTTTGTTACTGCTAGAAGAGGGATGGGTTCGTAGCAGCCGACGGTGGTCACTAGCCCCGGAGGATTGTGGTGACTTCTGTCAGTACTTGGAGCCCTCAGCCCTTTGGAAAGGCTGATTGCAGCGGGCAGTGGGTTTGTAAGCACAAAAGTTTGGAAATTGCTGCCATGGTCTGCTCTGATGGTGAGAGTGTATAAGTCCTGTTACTGGGTTTCCGGAGGTACAGCGTGGTGTTTGCCTCTCTCCTGTGTAGGCAGACACTCAGACCATGAGAAACCATGGGGATTTGAGCATGTATGCTGAATCTGGAACTGCGCCCCAGTGAATCAGTTTTTGTGTGTCCCTTTTTCTTACACCACTTTAGCTCAAGGGAGATTTTTTTTTTTTCTAATGAGAGTCGGGAATGAAAAGGAATGTCTGAAGTTGCATCACTGCTGGAAAGCTACTACAGGACAGCACAAGCGGTTGTCTCTGAGCACTTTATGCTGAGTACTAGCCTCAGATAACTAATTACCTTTCAATATCTGTCCTAATATTATTATTTAAAAGAGGAGTTTGGCTGCTAAGCCCCTTGGTTACATTTCTTTGTATTTCATTTCCTAGTGCTCTGCACTCTCTCTGCCACAACAGCTGGCAGATAAGCTTGCTCAAACAAGTATTTTCGTGCATTATTTCTACCATCAACACTTCTAGAACAGGAACAAGCACAAACAGATTGACCCTGCTCCCTGATCTCTTGGCTGCCTCCAGAAGCAGGTCTTAGCTTCTCGAGGAAGGCTGGTAGAGAACAGCTCTTGTAGCAGTTTATTGATATGTTAATGTAAATAGCCAGACAGATTTCCTGGTTTGAAGTATGAAGTAAGTGTATCATTCTGTACTTTATACACTCCAGCACCAGCATGGTGCCCTCTGTGCTCCTCTCTGGGGTCTGTGGTCTCTATGGACCTGTTTTCTTTTTTCTTTCACAGGTGCTTGGGGTCAGAACAACTTTCCATCTGTTTAATTGATTTAAAAAGTGGAACTCAACAACTCTGAGAAATTTAACATTGTGACTCCATGACCAGCAGGTTGAACTCAGTGGTTACTCTATTTTTGGCAGTATTTTCTGTTAGCAGGAGTGTACACAGTGCATTGATTTTATAGGATATTTTAAGTGATGACCAGATAGAAGACAGTAACCTTGAAATTATTTGTTGTGAAAATATGTTGTAGAGGCTTCTATCTGAAATCTGCCCACAAAAGTTGGTGTTTCTGTGCACTGAACTAATGAATGGTGTCCAGCTTTGCAGTTCAAAACAAGAATTTGATCAAATGTGAACCAGTATTAATGTTCACTTTTTCATTAGCTGATGAACTTAGACTCTCCATTTTTTGTCAAAGAAAATCTAGACATTTTTGGAAGCTGAATGTCATATTGGTGTCAGTTTTAAAACTGTTTAGAGTGAAAGGAAACATGCTTTTCCAGTTTAAGCAGTTATTTGTTTTGGAGTTTAAATCAACTACAATACTTTTCTGTTAAAAGGGCATGAGAATAAAACCAAAATAGTTCAATATTAGCTCATGAAAATGTTTATCTTGAAATATATCAACTTAAGCAGATTATTGATTTATGTTGGATTTTTTTGGCTTGTTGGAAGTTTTAAGGTTTCAACAGGTTGAGGCCATTTTCTCTCGTTCTTTTGCTTGTTACCAGGAGAAGGGACTGACCCCCACCTGGCTGCACCCTCCTGTCAGGGAGTTGTAGAGAGTGAAAATGTTCCTCCTGAACCTCCTTTTCTTCAGGGTGGGGAATTTTGCTGGAAATTCTGCTGATTGAATTTTTGGTGGGTTTTTTTTGCAGAGGCAAAATCATTTCCTGTTCAACTCATTTCAGAAATAAGAAATGAAAGAGAATGCTGTAGATCACATTAGAAATCTATAAAAGCTTTTTGGTTTCCAGCTACTGCTTTACCTGTTGAACATGGAATCAGCAAATTGCTAATACAAATGTAGGTTATTTATATATAAAAGAGGAACAGCTGGAATATTATGTTTTCATAATGCATTATGAACAATCTCTTCATCTGAACACTTGGAATCATACTGTCTACTTCAGCTGTTACTATCTGCTAGGAGTGTTCCCATGCTAAATGCCTTTGGGGAGGAGATGAATGTGATAGCACATACCCACACAAGGCAGGCCTTAGGTGTGTTCTTCACCAGTGACCATAATTACCTCCTATTTATTGTGTCACATATTTGCTGTGAGATAGTAAGAGTGCTAAATAGGTGTGCAAATTAACGTGACCCACAATCTCCATTTTGAGAAGCAGATACTGATGAATTACCACTTTTTTGTTGCTTGTGTCCTCCACTGTAGTAAAATGTGAGTGGCTTCTTTGAGCAGAGAGCAAAGTGATCTCCTGGGGAGTGTTTGCTACACAAATGTTTCAGCCTAGTGATTAAAGAGCACAAACTTGGAAAAAACTGAATTCTGTTCTAGTGGAGAGAACTCTTGTCTTTCTGCAGCTCAGCCTCTCTGAGTACAAAATGGCACAGTGGCTGCTGTGAGATTAAAATACTGGGTGCTCAGCACCGATGTTGAGTAATGTTGGGATGAGGGGCAAATAAACACATTGGTCTGCAGACAGACAAAGTGCCTGGGCTTTAACCAGCAGCTTGTATTTTGGGTGGTGTGTTCTTTTTAACAGCATAAATGGGAAATGAGGGAACAAGTGATAGAACATTTCAAAGGGGAGACCACAATTTCTCAGTTCCTTTTGATACTGCTCAGCTGACAGCTCAGTTTCCTTGTTCTCCCTGTGTCTTGGTATCCTGACAGATGTCTTGTTTTTCCCCAGCCCATGTGGAGTGCTGGCTCCTTCTTCATCCAGAGGCTCTTGAGTAATCCAGCAGGAAATTGCAGCAACTCTCAAGAGTAAACGATACCTCAGTCTTGGCTTTGTGATAGTCCCATACAAAGCACCCCTTTAACCTTTAGGTTTGTGGGTGTTCCTTCACCTTGAGTCATTCTGTCAAATTTTGTAGAATTGGGCTAAAAGTCATGCTGCTTTCTGAACCAGTAGAGCAGGAAAATGCATTTCCAAAGTGCTACAAGTTTCCCTTCTGCATAAATTCCTCTTTTGCTGCATCATGTTTAATTTATTTGTAGTTGAAGATGACTCAGGATAGCTATAGTAAGGCAGAAATATTTCTTTCAAGGAATATGACAAATAGTGTATACTTGCAGCATGTGTACAAGTCTATTTAAACGCCCCCCCACACAACTTATGTGGTTTGGCCTTAAATTAATCATAAAACATATAATTTTAACAATTCTATTATATTTTCAGCTAAATCAATTCCAGCAGATGAGTGAAGCAGAAGGTGATAGGAGATCACTGACAAGGAAGGATCCTGCAGTTGGGTGGTATGATCCAGATTGGCTATTGTTTGTATTTTAGCTTCTCATTCTGCCACTCTGTGCTAAACACTGAATGTTCCTTGTTAATGGATACTTAAACATGATATAGATCTCTATATAATCTTTGTTAACTGTGTCCAACTTCAGCTGAATCCCACTCCTATAAATCTCTTCACAAATAACTGCATGAGGTACCTGTGTTCTTTCTTAAGTTAGGTGGGAGATCAAACTAGGTGACTTTAATAGTCCCTTCAGACATCAAATCTGTGAAATTATACTCTCTCAAAAGGGTAGCTAGGTTGGCAACATCTTGAACTTAAAATCAATTAACTACTCAAGCTCCAATTCTCCAAGACTTTCAGATTTTTGACATGAGTTGAATGGAAGCTGCTGCTAATTGACTGGGGCCAGAGAATCTCAATGTCAGGAGCAGGATAAATATAAATATTTAGCGTTGGATTTGGTGTATTAACCAGGACCTGATACCGTTCATCTGTGTGTAAATGGCAAGACTGTATAGTCAAATAGCCTGGATTTGACACTCCTTGGGAAAGACAAAGTATGGATCTGAGAGCTGTGAGCAAAACTTGATACCATTGAAAGCTGCCAGTATCAAGTGAATCCTTTGGTGACATTGCCAATTAATGAAACTCATCAGCTTTCAACACAACTGTTCCTCCCTGGGCCATTTTAGCTTATGTGACAGAGCTGGTAGCTGTGATGTCTGGGACTTTGGAATACTATAAAGTTTGCCTCTTGAAAAGAAATTACACTGGAACTAAATCCGAGTCGCATGAGGAGCCCCTTAAAATGTAGCTAAAATTTAATCGCTGTACTTCGGAATATAAAGCATTTTGAGATGTGCCTCACCTACCTGGTAGGCAAATTGCCGTGTCATGGGAGAGATAAGAATTTCCTTTCAACATGTGCAATTTTGTAATGTATTAAGGAGACTATTGGTGTTTAAAATTATTTTTTTTAATTTTAAGAAATTTTTTTTGAAAAACTTATTAAATGAGGTCTTTGATTTTTCCCAGTAAGCTCATGCTTGATTTGTCTAATGAAACCTCATTGATTGTGATGGGCCATTATCCACTTGCAAATTCCTTGGCTGAGCTTGTGGACAGCAGAGTGGCCATGAGACAGAGATCTTCCTGGAAGTGTGCCCAGGCTTTTGAACAGCCAACAGCCCTGATTCCATGCTGGGCCTATGTGAGCTGGCATTTTGTCCCTGTGCTAATCTCCTAGCTTGAGAGGTGAAGTCAGTGCAATAAAATTTAGATAATTTACAGTAATGTCACATGTCAGTGTCATAAAGCCCTGAATTAGAACAGAATGAAGAAGATGGAGAAGAGAAACTGTTTCATAGGAGTTGTTTCAAAAGTCAGAAGTCAGTTTCAGGAATAATAATTTCTTTTTTCTCTCTGAAACTGAGAATGCATTTCACATTTGTGCAATTAAAAAAAAAATTCTCTCCTCTTCCCCCCAGTTAAATGACTTTTATTCCAGAATATCTTCCAACTGCTCTCAGAGCAGCACTGATGGCAATTTTTCTGTTACAATCCTTTTCATTAGTAGTATACATCAGCCCAACGGGATGGGCTAGCTTAAAATGGCATTACAGTGGAACTGTGTCATTTGCAGCTGTTTGTGCTTTTCCTATCTCTTCAATTGAGCTACATTTATGATGATACTTAAATTAACTGAATTCCTTTAACTGAAAGGAGATGGGATGGCTTAAATCAAGGATATTCCCCCCCACCCCCAGTCATTATCACCCTGGTCTGCAACAGGGCACCCCAAGCTATCAATTATGCCAGTAACAGGAAGTTTTCTCTCCAACAGTATGTAGCTGTGGTCAATTTTAAAAGACAGTTGGAAACTTCCTTATATAGGAACAATCCTGTTTCATTTTCTTCTCAATCCTGCTTTTGATTCTAGAGCATTTTTGCCTGTATGATTGCACTGTGCCCTCCCCTCCACAAGTAAAAAATGTCCCTCTGTCCAAGCAAGAGGGCTGAGTGTTACTGAAACAGCTGAAATAGATGGATTTTACTTTTAGTTCAGGTGTATGTTGTCTTAGATCATATATATTGTGTGGTCTCCTTCACTATCTCCCTGAGGCTGCAGGTTCTTTTCTGAAAAAAAAGCCCATTACCTGGGCTCCCATGGCTGTAGGCAATATGAACCTGCCTTTTTTCATCCCGTCTTATTTCTGTACCTGACAGCAAAGAAGCTCTGAACTTCTAATCCTAAAACTCAAAAACTGAAAAGAGAATAAAAAAGGAAATTACTGTCTAGTACTGCTGTCTAGTCCTCAAGTACATGCCATGGTTAGTAGCATTTGTATCATAAAACTTCAGCTTGAGCAAAACCTCTGACAAGTTACTCCACAATTGTAAACTAACTCCTATAGGCTCTGGCCATGTGCCAGGCCTATTTGATCCTTTAAAATAAGCTGCTAAAGATCCTTTTATTGCTAGAAAAGAAAGTTCAGCTTCCTGCCCAGTGTCCTTCACTTATGTACAGAACTGGTGCAGTTGTGCTTTGTAAAAGAGAAGGATACCATTTCTGGTTATTAACTGTGTGGTTCGTGCAGAACTGTAAGAGTTTATGTCCCTCAACCCCGCATTCTTTCTGAGCAGTGTTGCTGCAGTTAAGAATGTTGTTACCTCTTACCAGGTGGGGGAAAGGTTGTTCTGTAATCATGAGAAAGAACTGAGTGCAGCAGCCACTTGGGATTAATGAAGCATCCAACTCTTTATGGAAGGGTGATGCTGTTCTTTGGAAATGTAAATGGGTGATAGTGCTCTGAAAAGCCCATTTGAAACTGGCACTCTTCTGGAGGTCTGGAGCTGTACTTGCTGGCATTTATGCTCTAAAATGACTATTAGAGTTGGTCCTAAAGAGTTTATTTACAAGGACCTAGCAGAGGAGATGGACAACAGGTAGAAATGGGAGGTGAGACATGGAGAGGCTGAGACAAAGCTTGTACTGTAGCTAAGACTGGGCCCTGGTAGTTCTTAGTGTTGCAGTTCAGATCTACTCTCATTCCTGGGAGGAGGCAGTGTGGTAGAGCCAAGAGAAAGAGAGAAAGACATCCTTTTTATTTCTTTCCTTTCCTTTTGATTTTTTTCCTTTTATTCTTTTTTTCCCCCAGGATGTGCAAGTGAAAGTCCGTGGCAGGGTATTGACCAGACCTAAAGGCAAAAGAAGGGCAGGAAGAGTCTGCTTTGCAGACTAGACTTTGCAGACTAACGATTTGTTCTACATAAGAAACCATTCCCGTGTTAATGTACCACAGGGAAGTATTGTTACTTTCAGTTATTCACTTCCCTGTCTTTTACACTGGATGTGTACCTTCCTGGCCAGCTTTCCAGTTTGATTGTTAATCTTCCATAACATGCAAACTAGTGATGACTGACACGGAATCACTGATAGGGTTTGTGTTAACCTTGGGTAAGGCGTGAATGACTTCAGCCCAATGGCCTTCACCTTCCAGCAGATAAACGTTGGGTTTGGGTTTCCTGTGCTTTTCACCATTCTTTTGGAGCTGTAGAAATTTAGAGAGAAGCATGTATTAATGTATCCATTTAAAGGAGAGAACTGCTTGAGAACTGCAGAGATGCTGTAAGTCTTCCCTAGGGTTTGGATGCTCTCTATTACTGTTTGAGGAATATTACTGCAGCATCAGTGATTCCTCAAGATTTTAGCTTTTATATTTTTCAGATCCTGTACTGCATTAGTATATAACTCTGAACTCCATATAGGGTGTAAATAAGCTCTCTTCACAGTTTGGTCAGACAAAACAATCCTTCCAGGCCTGAGATACAAGGCCACCCTCTGCCTCAGCCCCGGAAAAGTATAAACAAAAGTGAATGGGAGGGTGGCGTGGGGCTGGGGGCAGAGCAAACTGGAGGATTATGACTTCATTACCTGAAGCTGTAATTGGAGGATTAACCCCTGATATGCAGAGAGACCAAACATATTACTGTCTGAAGAACTCATAATCCTCGTCCATCTTGGGTGTGGCCTCTGTGAGGCTCCTGCACTGCCAAGATGTACCTATTGAAGACCTTTAACAAATACCTATGTTATTCTCTTAACTCTGTCTAGCCTCTGTTGTTCTAGGTAGACACTCCGTGGCCTCATCAACAATTATTTTTGCTACTGGGTAAAGCCAGTGTGAGGCAGCTTTGTTTTAAGCTTCTGTAATGGAGTAGGAGTTGATTTAGACTTAAACTCAAGACCAAAACTCCAGCTAGTCTTTTTCAGCAGGCTTCTTTAACATCATCTGGGGATTTTGGGAAAGGAACAGACAGGAATTTCCCTGTCTCTGTTTTGCAGCTAAGTTCTAAGCTTTCTGTGTGTTTAAATGCTGTAATGGATGATGTGCAGGAAGCCCAAGATACGTGGCACTGAACTTTTATTTCTTTTAAAGGCATTATCAGTTTCAAGGATGGCTTTTTCAATAGCAATGTTATTTTCCAGAGGGGAGAATATAATAGAAAGTACAAAGTCTTAGAGCAGATTTAATGCTGCTCAGAGCCTCCCCTGTTGAATGCCTTCCCGTAATTGAAGATCATGTATTTAAAACTAGTCATTTAAATGCAAGTTCTACTGCCCAGATTGCCCTTAATAAAAGAATTGTGTTTATCTAAAGACAGACCGGAGTGAAGGGTGTGAGTGAAAGCTGTGGCAAGGGCCCCTGTCAATGATATCCTTAACTGATCAGGAGAAAGTCCCACTAATTCATAAGTTTTAAACTCCAAGAGACCCCTTTTCTGCTGTGAAGCTGTAACAAGCGTCTCTAATCTTTTCCCATGGGTGTTCCCATTGTATTTTAGTACTAGAGGATTAAGTAAATTGTGTGCCCAGGGAGTTCAGTATAGTGGTCTGGTGATTTCTGCAGTACTGTATCTCACCAGCAGAGCCTCCAGCATCCAAGCATCCTGCATCCAAGGGAATGCTGCTGCATTTGGCAGTCAGGAGAAGCCACAGAACACGGTGAGTCTGGATTAGTAATAGGTCACAGGTTGTTATCCTCAACACTTGCTTGTGGGTAAGTGGGATAACAGCAGTGCTGACTGGGATGGATATGCTGGCTCTTGTGGTTTCCCTGGAATGAGTTTTGTGACATTTGCTGCTGAGTACTTCCCCTTGTGAGAGGGAAGTGCCTGCTGCTGAGTCACCACAACCCTGGTTCACAGAGCTGCTGCAGAGTCTTTTCAGTGGGTTGTCACTGAAGGGCAGAACTGTGATGTCCAGGGAAAGGTGAGCAGCTCTCAGGAGAGCACAGAGCCACAAGCCAAGGAACAGGGGTGCTCCTCAGTATCAGTGTGTTAGACATCTTTCAGCAGCAAATCCAAAGAAAACCCTCACACCTAGACAGTCCAAGGTGAGTATTTTCACCCTCAACCAGAACAGGACATAAGAAACATTGCAACTTGTTCTGTTTCCCAGGACAGACTTCAGAAATACAAAGGCAGATTAAAGCAGGAGCGTTGAGGACAGGAGGCCAAGAGCTGGTGTCTCCCTTCAGCCGTTGCTTCTTGTGTTTGTTCTCCAGGGTGGAGTTCAGTAACTTTACTGCTGTATTGAATATGTAACAAAGTTGGCTTGCTCAGGAGAGATTGTATTGAGCATTTGTCGTATTCTTACTCAAAATGAGTTTAGGATTGGAGTGGGTGTTGGAATACACACAGTCAGTGTGGTGATTTATAAAGCCATTAAGTGGAACTTCCTGCTCCATGAAGACAGATCCTGCCTGATGAAAAACACAACTTGAAGACTCCCTGATTTAAAAGTAATAATAATTCACTGTAGAGTCCTTGTTACATTAAACATACCATCATACATGGTTTAAACCCAGCCAGCAGCTGCTCACTAATGCCTTCCACTTCCCTTCTGGGATGGGAGAAGACTTGGGAAAAAAGTAAATCTCAGGGGTTGAGAAAAGAACAGTTTAATAATTGAAATAAAATATAATAATAATAACATAATTGTAATGCAAAGAGAGACAACCAAAAAAGAGAGAAACAGAGCAATGTATCCGCTACCAGGGAGAAAATAAATGAAAGTATATTTAAAAAACTAAATACTTAAGAACTCTATCCCAGGACACATAGCAACATTAGTCCACTCCAGTTTGGTCTCAGGGAGAGCAAGTTACTTTATAATTCAATTACTTAAGTGCTTTAGGCACTATGTCTTCTAATAGGGACCCCTCTCCTATTCAGGATGGGAGGAGTCTGTTCTCAGAGCAGAAGCAGATCATTACAGAAACAGATCTTTTCCAAGAAAGCTTATTTTTTTCTGATTCAGGGTAGAACTGGACCTGGAAAAACCTCACCAAGAAGCCAGTAGTCAGTCCTATTATCTTGGCCATAGGTCTCTCCTTCAGCCCACATTCCCATGTGCCGTGAAGTAGTAGGTTCTTGTTGGCCATCACGTAGATACTGCTTCCTGTAGTTTCACATAATTTTGGAAAGGTTCCACTTTTAGTCTCAGGGATAATACTACCAAATCTCAAAATCTTAATTTTTTTTTTTTTTTTTTTAACAGAATTTTGTTTTCTGGCCAGCTGCATTTTTACATTCAGAAGTGCAAACCCTTTGCTTTGTTTAAATAAGAGTAAATGAAAACCTTCCAATGGCTTGGCAGCCCTGCAGTCTGTGCCTTGGATACAATAGGCAGCTTGTGTTCAGTTCAGAAGTTAACGGACATCTGGGGCAGTTTCTGTGTTGCTGTCAGACAGAAAGCTGTTCATGGACATTTTGGTCTTATAGGAAAGGTTTAAATTATAAAAGGTGGGGGGAGGGTCCTCTCAATATCTTCTCCCTTAAACAGTGTCTTTGTTTTATTCTGAGC
This sequence comes from Vidua macroura, assembly GCF_024509145.1. Classification (NCBI taxonomy): domain Eukaryota; kingdom Metazoa; phylum Chordata; class Aves; order Passeriformes; family Viduidae; genus Vidua; species Vidua macroura. The sequence continues at coordinate 6,073,607 of NC_071589.1, forward strand.
TTCAGTTGCTATTCTTCGTCTGCTTTCCTTTTCTAGGACTTTTTCCAATAAGCAAAAGGAACACAATTGCAACTATGCTCAAGACATTGCTAAACCACATGTAATGTAGAGAGGAAATTAGTATTTTGTTGAATAAATGAGAGTAGATAAACTCCTACTTGGGAACTAAAGAGCTCCAAGCTTCTACAGGGCATCTCCTGCCCCAGGCAGGGTAGCTGCTAGAGAAGCTTATTATGTTAGAGATGCTGAAATGTTTCGATAATGAGCCAAAAAAATGGGTGCTCTTTAAATGTTATCATCCATTCTGGTGCCAGAGACCTGCTTGCTGGAGGTAAACACAAAAATAGTTTGAATGTGCAGCTGGAGTTTTGTTTTGTTTTGATCTTGTGTTTAAATTGCTGTGTAATTGCCCCTGTGTTGTTGATTTGTGGCTGAAGGTTGCCTGAGGTCTGGACAAACCTGCTGAGGAAATTGGGGCTGTTTTTATTCTGCTGACCTGTGATGGATGCCTGAGTGCCTCCAAAAAAAGTAATTTCTTGGCTGGAGAGGCACCAGCTGTGCAAAGGGCGCAGTTCAAATGTGGAGCTGGTGGATTTGTGCCAACCTTCACACTGCCAAAGCTGAAGCACTGAATGACAAATGTGTCACAGTTCAGCCAAACTGTCCTGCACTCAGCCAAGGCTTTGTAGTCTCATTACACTTTAAAAGCTCATTTTGTGGACAGGTTCAAAGATGCACATGCCTTCTGACAGACCATCAATGAAATGGATTCTCTGCAGATTGTGGCTCTTCAGTTTCCTAAAATCAACCACTGCTTTCAGCATTCAATCTCTTTCATGTTGGTAAACAAAAGCAGTACTGGAAATACTTTGAGAAATTGATTTTCAGAGCAGTCTGTCACAAGGGATGAGAAGTGGCTCCGTGTAACTGAAACACTTCTGCAGAGAGCTCACACCCAAAAATAATTAAGTAAATTGTTGTAGTGCAGAGATAAGGTATATTTGAACCAAGGATATCTTAGTTTTATCATCATCTTGTTAATGACAGTACAACAAAGTCATTTTACATTCCCTGCACGTAAGTATTTATCTACCACATGTAAGATGTCACATCAGGTGTCAAAATTCAAGTTGTGAATTTCCAAGAGGTTTGATTAAAACCAAGTTCTCCTTCACCATACTGAAAGTTCTATTTTAGTCTGAACTTGTGTAACTTGTTTGTATGCAGTGCATTCAGATCTTTAGGTACAAGTGCGTATGTGGCTTGTGGTGTCCAGGATCACAGCTGCAAAGCATTACGTGAAATGTTTCCAAGAAAACCTGATTCCTACCTGCATGTTCAGTACATTCCTTTTGCCTTTGTTTAGAATAGGGAAGTAATTAAAGTTGGAAGCATATGAGTAAGAAGGACAAAGTGTTAGTCATAAATGGAGGGGATTTTCCCAGGTCAGCATAAGATTGGTCTAAATCTGACCATTTTGTCCAGTCCTGGACATTCTTGCTGGATGAGTTCTCAGATGGAGGATTTTTCCTCAAGAGCTTTATTTAGCAGAGGCACTCTAGGCTGAGAATGTCTGAGGAACATGGTGTTATCAGCACCTGTAACTAAGCCTTGGCAAAGACAGAATCAAAAGGGGATTGTCTGCTACAAAATGTATGTCCAGCTCTCAAATACAGTAGGGCAGAAATCTTTCTCTTTTAGGTTTTGGCCTATTTATAGCTGTAAATACTTAGTCCTTTCACTAGAGCAGATTAAACAAAAGTGCTTGGGGTAAGTATTTTGGGAAAGCTCTTACTCAGGCCATATGCTAACTCCATCAAGATCTGAATATAACTTCATTCAAATGGATATTCCAATTAGCAGCACTTCTGCCTCTCTGTTGAGAGATGTTTCTTGTCCTTTTTCCAGGATTCCAACCTTACAATACACACGGATAACCCAGACCTAACACCATGTTTCCAGAACACCATCCTGGCTTGGATCCCCAGCATTTATCTGTGGAGTGCTTTACCTTTTTACCTTCTCTACCTGAAGCGCAATAAACGAGGGTACATCATGCTGTCCGTGCTGAGCAGGTTCAAGACGGTGAGAGCTCTTTGCAGTGCCCCACATGCCACGTAAATTTCATTTTTATTAGTTCAGCATCTAAGGAATTGCTGCAGTAGGGTTTAAACTAATTTCCCTCTGATTTAACATACTGAAGAGCTTGCTCATAGGAACAAGCAGTTTGCATACAGACCTCTGAGGAAGGAAATCCATCCTAGAAGTCCATCTTTCTAGGTAGAGGGAAGAACTGATTGCTCTACCTTGAGCAGTCCCCTTTTGTGAGCCAAAACTGTGCTGCTTCATCCTTAAGTAATGTTTAAACCACTGAAAGCTGCAGAGCAAAGATGTTAAGGTAGGTCTAGTGGGAATTGTATCTCTTTGTGAAAGTAAGCATGAGAAGGGTTTTTTCAAGCCATTCTCCCCACGAAATAGCAACGTGATATTTCATCTGCACCTTGTGCTTGAAAGTTTTCTGGTGTCAGCAGCCCCTCAGGTCTGTGAGTGGTTGGGTCTAAGAAAAGCAAGAAAGTTGCTTTCCATAGGCCATTAAATAACTCAGGTTATTTCTGGAGAAAAAAACAGGCTTCTGCTTCAGGGCATGTCTGCCTTTACTCTAGATGCTGCCTGTGTTTCCAGTCAAAATTAAATAGGGGGAGAAATCCAGGTAAATACAAAAATTTTTCTACTGGCTGTGATTGGAAATCCCTCAGAAAACAGTTGAGATGAGATCCTTGGATTGAGTGCAGTGGGACAGTTCATCGCACTGCAGCTGAATAGTGATATGATTGTGTTTACATAGGTTTGTTTTGCTGGGAATGTGTGAATCAGAATGGGTTTTTTTAGCTCTCTGACCACCTCTGGAGATGTCATTTCTGTTTGCCTTCTCTCAGCTGTTTGGTGTCCTGCTGTGGTGTGTGAGCTGGGCAGATCTCTTCTACTCCTTCCACGAGCTCCTGCAAAACAGAACGCCTCCACCAGTCTATTTTGTAACTCCACTAGTCGTTGGCATCACTGTGGTTTGTAGCTGTTTCTGTTCACTGTGACCAGTATGAATAACTTTTTCTTAGACAAATGAAGGATGAAGAGCCCCTTTGCCTTCATTGCCTTATCTGAACCTCTTTTAACTGCATTATTAGTATTTGTATCACTGAAGCGAATCTTGCTGCCGAAAAGGCCGGAGTCACAAATCTCTCTCTCTCAAGTAGATTCAGCTTTGTAAATTCAAATATTTGTAATGGAGAGATTGTTCTGCCTTTAAGCCTGCTTTCACGCATTTAGCTGGGTTTGTGATCCAGGTCTGGAGAGAATTTGAGTAGGACTTTGCCTAAATAGAGAGATACAGTAGAGCATGGTTTGTGCATTGCTTAGTATAGTATAGGACTTTGTAAAGCTGTGTCTGTTATCTGGTGGTTGTTCCTCCATTAAGCAAAACAAGTTGGCTTTGGCTAGGATGACAAACAGCCTTGTGACTGTTGTATGAAAAATAAAGCAGTAAATTTTGCCCATTAAGTTTTTTAATTCTCCTGGTTAATTTTTTTTTTAATTATCATTTTCTAGACAAGTCATGATGGTCTGTCTGGATTGGAGAAATTGCAGCTCCTACATTTGTTTAAAATGTTTGTAGCTGGTATTTAATTGTTCCCAACCCTATGTACAAAGGTTTAAAAATTGAATTCTGAAGTTGAGGCTCTGAAAAGACCAAAACAAATTTATAGTATTATATTATAATTTATAATAATAATTCACTGTAGAGTCACTGTTATTTGCTCCTCTCCTTAGATGATTGAGATTTTGCCATTGACTTCTGTGAAGTCATGATGGGGCTCATTTCAGAGAGGCCATGCTCTTCTGCTGTCCTTCCAGTCAATGAAGTTGGCTCTAAGAACTGCCAACTGAGAGTGTAAAGAAGGGGAGCACTGGGATGGGGTTGTGTTCATGTGTTCCTGTATTTACTTTTACAGCTCTTAGCCACACTGCTTATCCAGTATGAAAGACTGAGAGGAATTCAGTCCTCTGGAGTGCTCATTATCTTCTGGTTTTTGTCTGTGCTTTGTGCCGTGGGGCCCTTCCGGTCAAAGATCATGACTACAACAGCACAGGTAACAAGCTATCCTTGTTAGCACTTGGAGAATAGGAAATGTAGCATCCACTTCTATGTGAAAAGAATGAATCCAAGTTTGGAGTTAGATCTGAGCCCAGGTTTTACCAAAGAAAGAGGAGTTTGATTCTGTGGTTTTGACTCAGACTTGCGTAACTAGAAGGGAGCTGGATGTCTCAGGCAATGTCAAAAAGCAGATTTTGCTTAGCCCAGGGCTATACTGGTAACCTGATAGGCATAAGAGAGCAATACCAACACTGTGTATATGTGAACAGACTCCTGTCTTTTTTTGTCTCTTTCCCTTTTGCAGCCTTTTGCTTAAATGGGGATGGGTAGTAATCAGAGAGGACACATTTTAATATGTTAAGTTCCTTTTTTACTTAGGCAGCTTGGCCACATTAGACAGCTCTTTGGGCTTCCTTGTGTCAGTGCCTGATGTGCTGAGGACAGTATTTTGTCTCCACTGGGGCTGGAAACAAGAGAGAAAGTTGGAGGGAGAGGAAAGAAATCATTAAGATTCCTGTTTGAAAACATAGCAGGTTCTCCCAAAGTAAGAAACATGTTGAGTTTTTCACAGAAACAAGTTTCATTACATAGGGCAAGGCGGATTGCTCCAGTGATTGGATCATCAAAGCCTGGGAGAGAAAAAGAGTGCTTGGAAAACATTCAGATGATTGCTTCTCCTAGTGAAATCAGTGTGATTCTGTTTGGCAATTTCTTGGTTTTATTCTTGCTTCTTTGTAATATTAGCAGCATTATCCTATTAGCAAGGATTTTCCTGTAGCAGGCTGTTGTAAATATTCCAGCAGAGATTGAATTAAACCTTAACTGAGACCCTGTGTAGAACTTCATCAGATAATAGCTGCAATCTGGTGAGGCCATTTCAAACATCACTTAGAGACAGCTTTAATAAGTGAAAATATTGGACTATCAATGTTGAATCTGTAATCATCTTGAAATTGTGGATGCAGAGCCTTAGAACAAGTCTGGGTAACATTTCTCCTCCTCTGACTGCCCAGAACCTCCTCTTGCACTTAAGATTTAAACATTTTAAGTGAACAATGAGAATGTTCAGAACAGCATTAAGGCATGAAAGAGCTGTATAAAGGACATACCCTCACAGCAAGAATTTTAGGTAGACTGCAAACTCATGATTAGGAAAGGAAATGTTTCTAGAGCAGATGGAACTCTTATTATGCTTTTCTTCAGGTTCTTCTGAAAGTATTTAACACTCACTGCTTGTCAGTGACAAGATATTAAAGTAAAAGGATGTTCTCTGATCTGGGTTGACAATTCCTATGCTTAAGACATGATCATGCAAGAACCCCCAGAGGTAATTTAAAAGGATATTATGTAGACCTGATTCCAGAGGGTGTCTGCATGCAGTGAAGATATATTTTGAACTTGACATAATTTAATGAGAAGCTTGGAGATAAGCATGTTCTTAGGCACTTGTCAGAGTACGAGCATACTTCTGTGAGATAATTCCTGCTAGGAACTGCTTTGCAGTATTCAGCTGTAAAGGAAGAAAGGAATTGCCAAAAGAAGCAGTGAGAAAGGGGAGAGAGAGAGTGTGGGGAACTTGGAAGTACAATAAAACCATCATTTACAGTGTTTCTTTTTCCTCTAGGGCCATGTAAATGAAAGGTTCAGGTTTACCACGTTTTACATCTACTTTGCTTTGATAATCATTGAGTTGATACTTTCATGTTTTAAAGAAAAGCCACCATTTTTTTCCCCTGTTAATATAGATGCTGTAAGTATTTTACACTTCGATTTATTTGGATTTTACAGACTATATGATGTTTTGAGAGTTCCACTGAGAGTACTTGTCATTGAAAACAGCTTTGGATTGTCATAGAGATGGCAGTACTTAAGTGACCCTCTTACAAAACACTGGGTATGGAGAGTAGTATTGGGGTTTGGAGTCTTTTTCCATTATCTGTGTCATCAGAAATGACTTGAAGCTGTGTAATGAAAGCAGATGTCCTGCTTGCTGCTTCACAGCAGCGTAAATTATATTTATGAGCACTGAAGTGTAATAGTAATTATTTCAAGAGGGTTTTTTGAGGATTTGATGCTCTGCTTGCTTAACATTCATCTCAAGTTTGCGAAAGTCTATGAGGTTTGTCTTAATAAATGAGTTCTATATGTGTTGAGAACAGATATGGAAGAACATTAATAACAGAAGATATTAGTAGTGTCACAGGTTAAATTTCTTGTCCAATTCAAAAATAGTCCCTATAATTGGATTTACGTTTGAACCAAGATGAGAGAGAAGTTTGAGCTCATGTCCTAAAATGAACATCTCAGAAACTGTAGAATGGCATTTCATTTCATAGGTGTGATTTAAAGGTACTATATGAAGCAATTTTTAGGTATAAAAGGAGTTCAGTGTGGGAAATGGGAAATGAAAGAAATCAATTTTATGTCTCATTAGAACATAGGTATGTACATGTAATATACCATATAATAATGCCAAAAATTATCAAAATAGACTATTGTCATATTAAAGTAATAGTAAATATCTTGCTTTATTTATTTTAATTTTTCCTCCCATAAATTCATTATAGAATTCATGTCCAGAGTTAAATTCAGGCTTCCTGTCAAGATTGACATTTTGGTGGTTTACCAGGTGAGTTTTCTCTTCAAGCTGTTGGACGGCTGACAAACCCAAAACCTGCTTGTGATCTGTGTTGCACAGAGTGAGCAGTACAGAGATTTTCCTTCTGTGAGTAGTTGATGTTGGATGCTCTTTCATCCACAATAGTGTCAGCACTTTGAGCGTTTGCCTTTTTAGAAACACAGAGCCCAAACTTTTTCCCTGCAAAGTATGGCAGCAACAGTATCATGACAAATAGGATGTGCAGCCTGGCTGTGCTCAACACATGCAGGAATATAACCTAAACCAAGATGTAGCTCTGTACTCCACAAGATAAATTGTGGCAGCCTTTCACCCAGCTGAGGGTGCATTTTTTTTACTGTTGTGGTTCATAGGTGAATGCTTTTTTATAAGGACATTTTCTGTGCAAAAGGGAAGGTAAACTGGGTTATGTATATAAATTTTTGCCGCCACCTGAGGTCACAGACAAAAGGTATGTGTATCAAAGATGCAAATTTGAGATTGGGCCTGCTGCTTCATGATAAAAAAGTGGAACAGCTGTCAAAGGTCATGTTAAGACCCAGTTTTTCCACAGTGGTTGAGATCTTCATTCTTCCACCCATGTAACTTTATTGTTCTGGTAACATCCCTGTAAAGATTTTTTAGTGAGAGGATGAGAACTTTCTAAACTTCCAGAACGTTCAGCTTCCCCAGTGAGATTCTTGGCAACTAGGATGTTTGTATCCCTTGACAAAATTCCCTTTACAGTTGAGGAACTGCAGTTTTCAGAAAAATCTGATTTTCCTTTTATTCCAGTGAGCTCCACTTTTGCATTTTGTTCACCTCTGACAGTTATTCCAGATCAACTTTATCATTTTCACTTCTTAAGCTTCACTGTTTCCGTTTAACAGCACAGTTTCATCCAAATGCTTCTATTAGTTGGTTTTTATTGTCTTTTTTTCTGAAGTAGTGTTTTCAGTAAAATACATGTAATTAGAAATACATCATGTCCTTTCCTTAATTGCAAACATCAATAAAAGAAACAAAGGGTGATAATTATTCTCCGATCTCCCTTTCTGTGGAGTATCTTCTTGCTTTTCTTACCTTAATAGTCCTAGAATTACTGGCAATGCTTGAAAACTGAAAATTCAATTTTCCAAACTGAATTGGACTGTTTTTCTCCATATGTGCAGCATGGCAATTCATGGGTACAAAAGGCCTCTGGAAGACAAAGATTTGTGGTCGCTGAACGAAGATGACACTTCAAAAACTATCGTGCAACAACTGAGTAAAGAGTGGGACAGAGAAAAAGCAGAGTGCAAACAGTAAGTAAACGAACAAGTCTGCAAAGTTGAGAGATTGATCTGAGTCCTTTCAACACTCATAAGTTGCTCATCCATGAAAATGAGCCAACTAAAAATGCACCCACCACTTCAGTCTTTCTCTTCTTCACTTATTAACAGTCAAACTTTCTTTTTTTAATATGTCTAAGCAGAGGCAAACAGGAGCCCTGTGGGGCTTGTGTGCCACCAGCACACTTTTTAGGTGCTTAAAATCTCCATGGGCAGGTGCTGCCACTTCCCCTGTGGAGAAGGGCTGAAGATGTGTGAGGAGAAGCTGTTGAGTTGGTTGGATTGTAGAAAATGAACAACTTTTCACCATTGAGCTGGCAGTTGTCTAACTGCATAATTGCATCCTTCTCAGATGTGTTGGAGCACAGCTTCTGGGCACATAAACCAAAAAGAATTTCTCATCATCTCCATCGTGTTTTTTTTTTTTGGCCTGGCAGTATTTTTAGCCTTAAGGCTCTTAGCAGTGAGCAAGTCTTCACTTCTCAGTAGTAAAGACAAGAAACGCAAAATGTGAAAGGCAGGAGGGGAAGAGACATTCCACTTTATTGCTGAGAGTCTACTGCTGTTGCCTAGAAAACTAGCAGCAAAATTGTCCTAGTCTCTGATGGAAATAGCATAAGGGTCAGAACTTGCATACAGTTATACCCCTGCTTGAGAGGATTTCCTTCTTATTGCATGTTCTGTCCTAATCTAATCTTAAAAAATTATCTGTTGTGCAACTCTATTTCCTTCTCCCACTGTTTGGTGTCCAAAATGTTTCCAAGCAAATAGATGTGATAATAGTGTGTTTCAAATGAAAAATGTCAATAAGGAGGGGGCCTGTGCTTCCATTTCTTTTCATTGTGGAGATTTCTTCTCCATGTGGAGGCTTTCCTCTGTTCTTTTTTTTTGCATATCCTTGCCAAATTGTAAAGACTCTATTATTTGATAATATTAGGAGAGAATTGTAATTTTCTGGGCAAGACTAAATATGATGTGGAGAGTTCCACTTTGCAGCTAAAATTTGAAATATTTCCAGCACTACATCAGCAGCTGTCCACTAATGCTCTGCGTGGATGTGTTACAGTTCTACTTTGAGGTTTATTTTCAGGGGTTTTTTTTCATTGTCTTGATGTCTCTATTTTTATGGTGTCGAATAATGTGCATAGTCTGGGTTCTGGTCTTTTTGCACAGACATAAATCTTACTCCCTCAGGCTATTTTACGGTATGAGCACAGCCATTGTGCAGGAGTGCAGGGGTCCAGGAAGACTTTTACTAGGAAACCAGAGACCGTGCCTGGAGTTTTGTCAGGGGATTCATTGCGTTTTGGAAACTATTCATATGAACTGAGGCCAAGTGGCAGTGAATTTAGCCATAAATTATGAGTCGTATTTAGCTCAGGTAAAGTTTTGTGTCAACTGTATTAATGATTCTAAGATGGGGAAAAGAGCAAAAACAAAGGAAATCACTATACTCCAAATTCCTGGGTTTCATGGAACTCTAAAAGCTCTTCTTATTCTTCAGTTATAAGTAGATATTCTCTATTACTTCCTATCAAATAACATTAGTGGTAGTTGCTTGAGAGACATTGTAAATACTTCTTTTTTCCTTTTAATTCTCATTAAATTGCTCTGAGAAAGATTTTATGACATTAAAAATGCTGTGTCAATTTGTACACACGCTGGAAGTTTGATGAAAAGTATTTGTAGTGTACATAGTAGTAATTTCTGTTGTTCTCAAACCTTTTTTGCTTCACTGCTGTCTTGTGAGTTACTGTTAAATAATTGCTAAAAATTCATTTTTTTCTTGTGAGTTACAGGAGAGACCAGCATGGATTTAAAATGTTACTATAGATACTAAAGCACACAAAGAGTATTTTTCCTTTCTTTTCCTCTCTTTGCTTATATGGCTGAAGTTTCTACTCACTCACTTTACTGATAAGTGCAGTTTCTTCTGAAAAAGTTAGAGCTACGCTGGATGGAGGAGAGAGCTGGAATGCATTTTCCCTCATTTTTAGTTAGCTTCTGATTTTAGAGACTGTCCTTATGAAGACATATTGAAGATGCAGGGCCCTATCAGCACCAGTAAGAAACTATGTGCTTTCCCATGAGATAAATCAGTACCTATTATCTGCCCTGCTATAAATAATGGCAACCAGACACGTGCTCTTTGCTTTGATAAAAAACTGGGTGTGAGCAGTGCCACACACTGCTGAAAACCTGACCTCACCTAACTACAGGTACTAAACACTAGAAGTGCATTTTATCCCTTTGGGACTCTTAGTTGCAAGAGAACCATTGCTTTGCTGTTAGCTCAGTATAATAAACATTTTTAATAGCACAAAGTCAGGGGCAAGTAGTCTTGTTTCTTCAAATCCTTCAATGAGTTTAACAGTCTGGTTGCCAGAAAAACAAGGCTTTTCTCATAAACTCTCCAGGTTTGATCTGGAAGACAAAGACAACACTGTTTGTTCTTGTCTGAGGGGAAAAAATAAATTGACTGGTTTAGGTTCTCCCCCTGCCCTCTAACTTTATTGCAAAGATGTTGGGATTTCCAAATGGCTTTTTCTGAAAGGATGTGGACAAGTTTATACATGTGGACTGTTAGCATCAGTGATCACAGTGAATGCTCACAGGCTGTTGGAATCATTGCACTCTGCAGCTAGCCAGCTCAAAAAAATCTGCATAGTCTTTATGAAAAATCGTAAATTCAACCTCACTTGGTAGTACTTACAAGTTGTTTTTCAAATGCCTTCTGGTAAATATTCACTGTTTCTAGGGTGTCTTTTCCATCTGTTTTTTCTTGTAAAGCTTATGTGCCCCAGATTAATCTCCTTCTCCCTGTTCCACTTGGACTTAACTTTCCTGTCTGACATTCAGGAAATTTTTATCTAGTCACATAGCCCCCAGGAAAGAACAGCAGTTTGATATTTTCTGGTAGAAGAGTTGCCAGACTGATGTTTGAGAGCAGTCTTGGAGGAAATAATTTCCCAGAGCATACCCTTTGTGGATGGGTAACAGAAGTCAGGCACCCCAAAGGGGCTTCTACAAAACTTGCCTGGAGCCCTGGAGAGCAGTTTGGGTGTGTTGGGCCCATTTTTCATCAGTCACTCTAAAAGAGTACGTGGAAGAGTCACTTTTGTTAGCTTATTTGGCAGAGGGAGAGAGGCAAAAAGTACAAAAGGAATCCTAGAATCCTGGAATCATTAAGGTTGGAAAAACCCCCTATGATTGAGTCCAATGTTTAACAAAATAGTTGCAGATAAATAGGGTTTAAATGCCTTAATTGTCAACTGACTAAATTTAGTTACCTAAACCCAAGGTTTCTCTCCTGGAAGAATCTGAATAGCTGTGGTCCACATATTGGGGGATGGCCCAGCTTTGAAGGTGCTGTGGTTTCTACTCAATTTCAAGCTTCCAGAAATGCAAAATTTGGTATTTTGAGAGTGCTGTGCCTGCTGCAATGCCTGTCTCCCCAGGGGGATTCATTCTGCTTCTCTGGAAGCAGCTGTGTGATCGATAAGGGTACAGGTTTAGCACAGCTACTGATTGAACAACAAACGCAGACTCAGAAGGAGAAGATGAGAGTGCCTTGTGTGGGATATCCATAGCACTTCTTTGAGGATTCCTGTAGAAGGAATTGGAGATCCAAAGTCAAGTCTGTCCTCTAAGGAGGTCCAGCCTTCCTTTCCTCCTCCTTTGGGCCACGTTCTCATCTCATAGTGATTTTCTGGCCTGTGGATTGCACCCCATAAATACTGCAGAAAAAAGAAAAGAAAACAAGACTCAATTGCACAAGAGTGGCTGATCCTGAGCACACCTTGATGGTGTTGGAAGTCTTACTGTTGGTTAGTAGCAGAGCAGAGAAGGGTACAGACTTTGGAGTGTTGCCACAGTGCTGTTCACACAGGACAGTGCCATTCTCACTGTCAGTTGTCTCCTGTCACTTGTTTTGTTTCCCTAGGAAAGAGGATGTGTCATACATGAAGAAATCAAACCATGTGCAGAATCATGTTGGTAGCAGCCCAGAGGAAGCAGAAGTCCTGATCAGAGACAAAAAGCACAATAGGAAGCCTTCCTTTCTCAAGGCTTTGTTGAGGACCTTCGGGCCATACTTCTTAATTGGCTCCTTCTTCAAGTTGATACAAGACCTACTCTCTTTCGTCAACCCTCAGCTATTAAGGTCAGTTTACTCTGTGAGTAGTTTCTGTGTGCGATCCCTACAGACACTTGGCTTTGGCACAGGGCATTTGTTTTTGAAATGAAGAGTTAGTTTCCCTTATAGTGCCACACGTGTATGCTCCCTCACCTTCCCCCTGCAACACCATGAGTTCTTTGTTGTGGACTCAGCTATAAATTGGACAAGCTTCAGTGAAATGCTCCATTTATAAATCTCCCATGGGCAGCTTTGACTTACAAATTACCTGTTACTCTGTGATTCAGTCCAAAGCAATTTCTCCCCATTTCTAAAGGATTAGCTGTGAAATCAAAGTGAAGCACTGCTGGCTGGATACAGTGGTCTCTGGACACCTGATATCCTCAGTGTGGATGGTGGTTGCAGCTGTGGTGTGACTTGATGCTCCAGTGTATGGTGCTCTGGCCATGCTGCTGTCATCTGGGAAAGGTTTTGGGCCATTTAGATAAGTTCATGTGCTCTTAATTGTGTTCAGCAATGAGAATGTGAGAGGCATAGTTGCAGTGAATTTCCATGTGAAAGAAAATTATGGTTCTATTAAAAAAAAAAAAAAAACAGCAGAGAAAGAGGTTATGAGAGAAGTGATCTGTCCTCAAATTCTCTTTGTATGAGAATCACCTTTACCTCCCATCTCCAGGGGGGGCAGTTGCTCAGCCTGATACATAAAGGAATTCGCACAATCCCCACATTTTTTTCTTTATTAGTATTTTTCTTAAACTGAGGAATTTGCCAGATAATCATTAGCTAGGAAGAAAGCAATAGGGAATTACCAGAATTTCTACCTAACAATTATTAATGGAAAAGCACATAGTCCTATTAATGCATGAGAGAGGAATGGAGCTTGGGTGGAGGTCACAGGTGGATATAGGGAAAGGGAGAAGAGAAGGCTCTGCTCCTGTTTATCTCTTAAAAATAACCCATGTTCTGAGATCATGTTTTTCTGTGGATGGTTTGTGATATACCCAGAAATTTGCTAAAAAGAGGGTCTGACGAAGTGTGGTGACATTTAATAGATGACAGTCTGTGTTCTCCCAGAGCCCCTGCTGAAGAGATGGCTGCTAGCTGCCTGCTGAGAACACATTAAGTGTAACCTATTCTTGGAATTTCTCAAATTTGCATGAATTCCTGAATATGTTTCAGTGATATCTCAAGGCATATTATGGTGAATTTCTTCTCAAGTCTAAATTCCTGCAGTCTGGGAAAATGCCCTTCTGATGGTAAGGGAAGATGAAAAAGTCATGGCTGTCTTGCAGACTGCATGTAAGATAGTTTTGTGTTTCTAAAAAGATTGGTGAATCCCTGGCACTACCCAGAAGAGGTTTTCCTGAAGCTGTTTCCTTTTGCAGCATGAATGAATGGAGCAGTGCAGAAATAAGATTTCTCTGGACTGGAAGAAGAAATATGTAGCAATTTCATGCTTCTACTACAAAGCTTTGGTTGCTTGATTTGTAGTTTCCAGGTCCATTTTTCTCCTGCTGATTGTTTGAACCATGGAGCCAAATCTCTTTTTCTCCTATATTTTGGCAGTTCAGTATTCTGGTCAGTAGGCTGAAATCACCAACGTGATTTTTGAGAGCATTGGACATTGCCATGTGTCACTCTGCTTGTTTGCTATGTGTCAATGTGCAGCTTTGGCAATGAGAGCAGCTGGGAGGAGTAAAAAAGGACTTATCAATAAAAGATGCTATAGCCAGCTTAATGGTACCATTTTACAAAAAAACAAAACAAAATAAAAAAACCCAAAAAACAAACAAACAAAAAACCAACCAACCAAACAAAAAAAGTAGGAGTGAAGGACTCTTTATGCATCCATCCAGGAGGATGTCTTTTAATTTAGCTTTTTTTTTTTTGTGGGAAAACACCCCAGGCAGAAGCACTCAGGCTGCTTGAAGAGGATTTGGGTAAGAAGCTGGTTTTGCCTGCCCTGCTGCAGTGCCTTACTCTGTCCTATCATTCACCTCTTGCCCTGGGGGCCTGCCTAATAGAGCTCAGACAATGCACTGTGTCTTTAAACCCTGAATCTCAGGGGAAACCAAGAGTTTCTCTTCATATTTCATTTTCAGGCTCATTTACAAATGGACTTCGTCACTGGAAAAGCTGCAGGTTTTGCTGTTGGATCTTTGCAATGTTGTTCAACTGAAATCGTAACTCAGCCTATGTCCTGGAGAGGTGTTTGCTTTTTGTGGTTAGGGAGAGGATGTGGCAGGATGCTGTAGTTGGGAGAAGCTGTGTTATGTCCCATTAAATTTGATGCATGGTTTTTAAATTTTTGTTTCTTTTTCCTTTTCCTTCCCTACTCTGCTGACGAACAGTGTATTAATCGGCTTCATTAAGAACAAAGATGCCCCAGCCTGGTGGGGATTTTTGATTGCAGCTCTGATGTTTATCTGTGCTGTGCTGCAGACACTCATCCTTCACCAGCACTTCCAGTACTGCTTTGTTACTGGGATGAGGCTAAGGACTGGGATCACTGGGGTGATATACCGAAAGGTAAGGCTGGAAGCATTTTGTGGACTGGAACACCAGCCAGGCAAGTGTGCTCAGTTCTCACATATTTAGGGAAGGTTAGGCATGTTGGAGAGGAGTAGCCTCCTGGAATATAAAAGATTGGAGGTTTGGTGAATTTTTGGAGTGCCTCTTCCATACTTTACAGAATTTTCCAGTGAGCATTACCTGTAATATGGGTGTTCTGGTAGGTTACTAGACATACCAATACTGGTTCACTTTAAATGCAGGAAGAGGAGAGTCTTAGATTAGATGTAAGGAAGAAATTCTTCCATATGAGGGTGGGGAAGCCCTGGCACAGGACAGCTATAGCCCAGAGGAGCTATGGCTGCCCCATTCCTGGAAGTGTCTAAGGCCAGGTTGGATGGGGCTTGGAGCCACCTGGGATAGTGGAAGTTGTCCCTGCCCATTGCAGAGGGGTTGGAACTTCAGATTCCCTTTCCACCCAAACCATTCCATGGTTTGGAAGAGGGATCTAGGAGAAGAGCATGTGTATGCTAAGAGTGGATCAAATCCAACGAGGTTTTCTTCAGATTGCTACACACTGCTTGAGCTGTAGATGCTCATAAGCAAAACCATTTAATGAGCTCTTGTTCCTTGGATATCAGGAATGGATGTAGGTGAAGTATTTTATTCTTTTTGGAGAAGGACATTCTTGGACAGTGTCATTTTGCTAATTATTGAGGATTTGTTCTCCATGTGTATCAAGATGGTGAAGGCATTGAAGCTCTCTCCCTTGTCAGTCCTTAGCGATCACAAACTCAGCAAAGCGCTCATCTACTGTTGGAGAAATTGTCAACCTGATGTCAGTGGATGCCCAGCGTTTCATGGACCTGATGACTTTCCTGAACATGTTGTGGTCTGCACCACTCCAGATATTTCTAGCTTTGTATTTCCTCTGGCAGGTACAGACATTGTCACAATTTTATTCACAATGTGAATCTAAATGATGTGCAGGCTTTTTCTTTTTCCTTTTTTTTTTTTTTTTTTTTTTGGGTCACTTTGACCCTTCACTGCGTTTTTTACCAACTTTAAGTGTTCTGTTCTGTAGTAAAATAGCTTTTACTGCTGTACACCCTCACATAGTGTCTTAATTTTTTTGTTCAGCTGATAGGCCAGATGGGCATTTGAAACAGAACATTTCCTTTGTCTTTCCGCTATCCTTACTCCACTTTGATAGGCTCAGTCTTGGACTCTTGTTCCCAGTAGTTGATACAAATGAGAGCTTGAGGGAAGTGGTTTAGAGACCAAACCAAACAAAAACCTGGATGTAGGAAATGTCATGTGTAAAGATTATATCCTGCTACATAGAGAAGTTTTGTGCAAGTCGATGGGAGATAAATCTCAACTGGAATAACCATAATTTTTCATTTGCTACATTGTGACATTGTTTCAGGTTTATTCCAGGTTCAGTTTGAGCACTGGCTTTCAGACTTGTTTCTGTGCAATTAATGACTTTTACTGCATAAAATAGTAGCACCAACTTAACCATATTGATTTTGACTCAAAAGCCATTAAATTGCAGCAGCTCTGAATTGCTGCTCTGCTGGAAGCTAAGCTCTGGTAGCCAGCAGTTTTGTATACTTGTACTTACACTGAGGGTACTGCGTTAATTCCCTAAATTAATTCCCTTGGTGAGAGAAAAATCAAAAGAAAAAATCCTATCACCAATACAACAACAATAATAGTTATTATCATTATTATCATTGTCATCATTATAATTCAAAGTGGTTCCTGTCCTATTTTTCTGTTTCCTCTTCACAGTTGCTCTGTGGAGCACAACACTTCACTGGGATAAGTTCAACTTGTCAACATTGATTTCTGTTTCTGTCACCTACTGTTGTTTTAATACTGACTGTAGGGAACACTCGGGTACAACAGCTTATTCTTTCTTTTTAAATCAAGACTTTAGGGGCTTCTGTGCTGGCTGGAGTTGCTGTGATGGTCTTACTTATCCCATTTAACTCTGCAATAGCAATAAAAACCAGAGCATTCCAGGTAAGATAGTAGCAGAGAAGGTAATGTTACATGAACTGGCAGCTGTGCTATGAGAAATGAAGACATCTGGGGTTGTTAATAAGATGCCATTTGCAACAATTTTCTTATGAGTAAGAATGTACTGATATATCTAATAACTGTATCAGCTTAGATACTTTTTCCATAGTGAATTGAATGGGATTTAAGGGAAAAAAGCCTTCTGTCATTGTGCCAGTGGCTTCTTCATACCTCTGGAGCGAGCAGCTTTTGGGACTAGCAAGAGGTTTCTTTGTCTCCATATCCCTTCACCTGGTGTCTTCCTCTAGGAGTATCTAGAGAAAGGCAAATAAATGCCGTTCTTTAAGCTGCAATGAATGTTTTCAGAGGTGGCAGCTAAAACCTGACAGTTTGAATTTTATGCTAAAAGCTAGTGTTGATGTTCACTGCTACTTAGCTGGGCCATATTTCATTTATTATCTAAAGGGAAATTGATCCTCTTATTCCTTTCTTTGTAGTCTTAGTTCTCTCTAGTCAGGGAAAGCTGAAAAAAATACCAATATAACACTGCCCTCTGGCTTTGTGCTAGAAAAAAATCTAATAATTGGCTTGTGCTATGCAGCCTATCAGACTGTTTGGAAGACTAAAAAATAAATGAAAAGCCAGTCTCTTGGTGCAAAAAAAGGTAAGAGTTAGATATAAATTAGGACTTTTAAGCACAGCCTTAGTAACAGAGTGATATT
This sequence comes from Vidua macroura, assembly GCF_024509145.1. Taxonomy (NCBI): domain Eukaryota; kingdom Metazoa; phylum Chordata; class Aves; order Passeriformes; family Viduidae; genus Vidua; species Vidua macroura. The sequence goes on from NC_071589.1 coordinate 6,091,101, forward strand.
ATTATATGCCTCAAAGAGAAGGCTTTTTAAATCTATTGGATGCTGACATGTTAGTAGTAACATTCCTTTTCTCCCTTGCCCATTATGAGATGCTTCAAGCTGCATAACTTGCTGTACATAATGTGTGTGAATTTTGTCTATAAATTTGAGCAAGGATATTTTTATTTTAATAACTGAATGAAACACTGTATTTTAATATATAGGAAAGAAAACCCTAGAAGTAGCCACAATTTTCAAGGGATAAAAAATAAACTGTGCAAACAAGGAAGAAAAATATCTGAAGAAATCAAAGGAAATGATAGGGTAGTATTTCTGTGAAGTGGCTGAATCTTTCTTTAAGATGGGTTAAAAATGTAGCTCTTAAGAGTTAAAATGAGTGGAAAGCTTTTGTACTCTGCTTTCCAGGCATTTCCTTTGATTTCTCTTGTCTTAGGAGATAGACTTTAACTTGCACAATAAGCTGATAACAGTCTGGTTTTCTGTAATTACCTTTTGCATCCTCTTCAGAAATAGCCTGAGGGCCACCACAGCTGCGAGACATATGTTGAAAACTCTCCTGTAGTCCTGGCTGTGACTCTGTCTCCTGTGTTTACCAATAACCCAGGTGGAACAAATGCGATACAAAGACTCCCGCATTAAATTAATGAACGAGATCCTGGGTGGCATCAAGGTGCTGAAGCTCTATGCTTGGGAACCATCCTTTTCAGAAAAGGTCCTGGAGATCCGGAAGAATGAGCTGAGAGTTTTGAAAAATTCTGCCTATCTCAACTCTTTGTCCACCTTTGCCTGGATCAGCGCACCCTTCCTGGTAAATTAAATTTGCATGGCTCTCTAAGCTGTACAAGTGCACCCTTGAAGGATAAGCCTGAGGCTTTCTGCTTGCTAATGTACATAGAAATAAAATGTAAAGTTTTTAAAGAAATTATTCACATGCTTTGATACAGAGTTCCCTGTTCTCAAGAGCCCTTTTGTTAATCAGTATTAAAGTATTTTGTGATAAAGCCTGCCAGTGAAAGCTGGGAATAGCTGTCACAGGAGAATTTCCAATCACTTCAAAGTACTTCCCATAACAAATTAAAACTAGAATTTGAAACCTTAGAGATCTGTAAATAGCAAAATAGCAAAAGAAACTTTAATTGAGTCAGTCAGGACAACGTCTGTCTTTAGCTCTCATTTCTACCTTCATGTTGCAGCTCGTTTTAGTGAGAAAGGGAGTTGTTAAATTAGTCTACAACTCAAAAAAAGAGATTGATTTAATGTGAAAACTAAAGCCCAAATGATAATGTTACCAACTCTGAAATGTATTTTCCTCAATTTTGTCTTTTCCTCTATTTTCTACTTCACTGGACTGTGATCCCTTTTGCAGAAACGGTTTTGGTGAATAAAACCATTCAGATAAGTCAGTGATCAAAACTATTCCCAGCCAACTTTTCTGGAGATTTGAGACCCAGCCCGGCAGGAATTATCTGAACAGCCTGGAGGTTCTGCTCCTTTCATAGTTCCTTAAAGTCATTGCACTTCCTTCAGTGCACATTCCTGTTCCTGCTCATTGTGAGTTTGCTGCACAGGATGATCCTTCCATGGTGGATGGCCCCTGTCATACAGCAAATAACTTGGATTTTACTTCCTTCTCTATTGATTAGTGAATCTCATTTGCTTAGCCTGCAGTTTACAATGGGGAAATTTGCTTGGGTGGAGCTGGAAGAAATCACAATCCGATAACAGCTTTTCCTTTTTATTTACCTAAGTCCTGTAGTTCACCTCTTGAAACTCTTAGTTCAACTGAATGTAGCCACTAGAAACCTGACAGGTCTTCTATTCTGTGTGCCCTTTTTCTGTACCTGCTTGTCCATAGGACTTGACATTTTTAAAGCATGTTGAAAAGGTCAAAACCAAGGAATTTTCCCTGTTTTGTGGTTGGTACTTTTATTTCCAAGATGCCTATCAGGACTGAGTGCTTTTAAAATGTCAGAATATACCAGACATCTTGCAGTAAACTCCCTTTCTGGCTTTCAGGTAGCACTGACAACATTTGCTGTGTATGTCTCTGTGGATGAGAAGAATATCCTGGATGCAGAAAAGGCTTTTGTCTCCCTGTCCTTGTTCAATATCTTGAAGTTTCCCCTCAATATGCTTCCACAAGTCATTAGCAACATTGCACAGGTAAGGAGGGCCTGGAGCACAGGTTGTTCTGAAAAACTTGAACTGAAAGAACATATCCTTGATTTCTGGAGTGCAGAGATCTCTTGCATCTGCCTGTTAGCTGGTTTTCCTTTTAATATCCTTTCTTTCATCATGTCCTGCATTGGAAAGCCTGTCATCTTCTGAATGAGCCTATGTGAATTTTGCTTTGCTCAGATAAGCTCAGCTTGGTGTGATAAATTTCACAGTTAAAAAGCTTGAATCTCAGCATAAGACTCATTGCAGGGGAAGAATGACTCACTGTTCAGGAAGCCCATGGGGGAAAGCTCAAGGCATTGTGCATACTTTCTTTTTCAGTAGTAAGAGCATTAAGTCCTCATTAAAAGAATGATGAAATAATGTCATATTCTTTTCTTAGACAAGCGTTTCCCTAAAGAGAATTCAACAGTTCCTGAGTCATGATGAACTTAATCCAAATTGTGTGGAAACAAAAGTGATTGCACCAGGTAAAGATGTTGATATTTTTCTAAACTATGCAAATGCAGCAGACATATCTCTTGGAGTGGTTGAGCTATGAAAAAAGCCAAAAAGAAAATAACAGTGATAATCTTGGGTGAAAAAAAAGGGAAGAAGCTGCTGCTCTGAAAAGTGTTTGGTATTCAGGCTGTGTGGAAATCAGAAAAGTTTCTGGCCATATTTCTGAGCTGGTTGGGCATGAGTTTGCATCTGCAATGTACCGGATGCTAACAGCACTGAATATGGAGTGCATCTGCTGACTGTGGACAGCAAGACTTGTTCAAACCTTTCACACTGCACAAATATTCAAGAACTTTGTGAACAATTTTGATTACTTCTGTTCAAAACAGAAGTAGCCCCAAACAGTTGAGCAAGCCAGGTTGTGGCAAGCAAAAAGCTGCAGAGTGTCAAAGTTAATCTGATAAATCAAAGTAAACAGCATGTAGTGATCTACTGATATGAAAAGAGTGTTTGAAGTAAAGTTGTGGTGATGCTGAACAGCACGTGTTGAGAGCAGCCCCACCAGGGCAGGGTGAAGCAGGGCATCTTTCCAGCTCCCTAGATCTATCAAGTCACAGTGTATAGCTGAAGCGACAGTCATTTATTGTCACTGTGACAAAGCCTGTCATGTGACCCACAGGCATAAGCCTGTGCTTCCCATGCCAGCAGAAAAGGCAAGTGCAGTGTGTATAAATAAAGATCCTTCTGTCAGCCTTTTCTCAGTTGTACTGTTGTGACTAACACATTTCCTGCCTCTCTGTTGTTGTGTTTTTGCTACACAGGCAATGCCATCAGTGTAAGAAATGCAACGTTCAGCTGGGGAAAGGAGCTGAAGCCAACGCTGAAAGAGTAAGATTTCTTTGTGCAGTTGCAATGCAATATCTACCTGGTCTCTGGCTCTTGGGAGGCCTGTTGGAAAGGTGTCTGGTAAAAACCATGCATCACATGTCAGCATCTCTTCCGCCTTTAAAACTTTAAAAATGGAGCTCGTGCCTCATGGCCTTAAGCTTTATAGAACAGGGCTGTAAGGCTTTAACTCCCCAGCAACCAGCATAAAATAGTTACATATTGAAAGACAGGCTCCATAAATTCCTTAAATAGGCATTTTTTAACTGAAGCATTGTATAAATCAAATTGATCTGATGGATTCGGAGGACAGTTGAGATGTCTGTGTTTGGACCTAGGTGTGCCAGCAGTGGTCTGTTCCTTGAAGAGGCTTGTGGCAGATTCATCTCTGTGGCAGTGGAACGGCCATCTTCAGACTGTAGGGGTGAATGTTTTACGCATTTGCCTATTTGAATGAACAGAAACAAAATTTGCCTGGAAGCATATATACATTCTGTTATGCATCACGATCTATGTAAATAGAAGTTTGGCTTGATTTCACTAGTGAAAAGCACTTTGACAGCAAAGAGACTGTGTCCATCAGTCATTTTTGTATCAATTCGCCTTCAGGGCCTAAAGGAGTAACTTTAAGAACACAGTGGGGAAAACAGTAAAGGATTTTAATTGGGGAAGTCCCATTTTTCATGTGTCATTGTGAATCCTATTTACCAGGAAATACAGGAAATACAGTTCTAAAGTGGTTTGAACATTTTTAGATGGGACGCATTCACTCACTACTTTCATACATTTGCTTTTGGTTTTAAAATCAAACCCCAAAATACTTCTGGAAGAGTGTCTGTTTTCAAAATTATTATTAACTCAATTTGACTTGCTGATGGACTGATACAACACAGCAAAGAGTCTTAGAAGGCTTGTTAACAATCCTACTGCTTTAGCAACGAGCAAGATAAATTATGCTGGGTTTTCATTTGCTCCTCAAGTTCTGGTTACAGTTGATTGTATGCAAGAAAGGGAGGAGAAAACCAGTGACCAAGTTTGCTTATTATATCCAGTCAGGCTGTGTCTGGGTATTTCAGCCCTGGTTCAAAGACCCCTGATGTCTTTAGTAAACTAATGTTCAATTAATTTCCAGCCTATTTCCTCCACAGTATAAATATGTTGATCCCCAGTGGTTCTTTGGTTGCCATTGTTGGCCATGTTGGCTGCGGGAAGTCTTCTCTGGTGTCTGCTCTCCTGGGTGAGATGGAAAAGCTGGAAGGAGAAGTGGCTGTGAAGGTTGGTGTTTTTTTTATGAAACCATTTAATGATGGTAGGGAAATGTGCTGTTTATGCCTGCCCTTGCTTAGAATGCACCTCAGGCTCCAGAGGGAATTCTAGTTGCTCCTCTGACAGCTTGTCTGCATGTTTGAGTTTTGCCCACTTTTGTATGAAGTTACTTTCCTGATTTGATCAACGATACATGAGCAGTTAGCACACATATACGTATAATGTGAATGTATAGGAACCAGGAGCTATATACATACTGAAGATCTTACTCAGACCATGAATTCCTGCTTGTGATGAGTCAGAGATTTTCTCTCTCCTTTCTCTAGGGTTCTGTTGCTTATGTGCCTCAACAAGCCTGGATCCAGAATGCCACACTGAAAGATAACATTTTGTTTGGCCAAGCTCCTAATGAGGAAAAATACCAAGATGCCCTGGAGTCCTGTGCTTTAAAAACTGATCTGGAAGTGCTGCCAGGAGGAGATCAAACTGAGATAGGAGAGAAGGTAATTTTTTTTAGGTAGATTTTTTTTTTCCAAGTCAGACCTGTCTGGTGATTCCTGCTCTTGCTAAGGAGAGAATACTGTAAAGTCAGCACTTCATTTGATTTGATCTTCACAACGGCACCCTGCTACAATCAACAACAAACATGCAGGGCAGTTGTCCAGAAAGCACTTTATTTGAATATTTTCTTAACTTTGGGCCTGTGTGTGTATTGTGGTGCAGAATTACACATCCAGCCCTGGAAGATCAGAGTGCCCTCTATTTGTCATGAATTGTAAAGGTGCATCTGTCCGGAATCACTGAAGGCCTTCCTTTTCCTGTAGGGATAAAAAGGGAGGCAACACATGTTTGTGCTTCAAGTGGAAAAAAAAAATATCATCCCTTAACACATTTTGATGAGAAATATTTACATCTGTGTTTACCAACAAAGATATTCTTTTTTCATAGGCCACTAAGTTTGAGCTAGATTTCATGAAATGGTGTGGAGATGGGGATTTGTGTGTAAAAGGAAATATGTGGAAGATGTTCCAGGTGCCACAGCCCTGCTTTGAAATTTGCATTTTACATCCTGGTTGACAGTTTTACTTTTTACAGTTTTGTGTTTAACAGCTCCCTTTAGGAGCTTATTAAAAAGAGACTTACTGCATCTCCAGTTTGCTGGGTGAGTGGAAAATTTGTCAGTGAACAGGCAGATCTAGAGGCATTCTGTGCCTGTCTCTGTGTGGGTTATTCTCTTCAGTGTCTCATGTTTCAATTTAGCACCCAAGTGCTGGGCTGGGTGAGAACCATGAGAAGGCAGAGCTTTTGTGTGACATGTTTTGTTCTCTCCTGTCTCCCTCCAGGGCATCAACCTGTCAGGGGGGCAGCGGCAGCGTGTGAGCCTGGCCCGTGCTGTGTACAGCAGCTCAGATATTTTCCTGCTGGACGATCCCCTGTCCGCCGTGGACTCACATGTAGCCAAGCACATCTTCGACAAAGTCATTGGCCCAGATGGGGTCTTGAAGGGAAAAGTAAGCTGGGGTTTAGATACTCTTAAAAATGCACACAAACTCAGGAACGCAGAAGCTGTTTCACCACCCAGACCTGAGTGACAGCTCATTCCTGAATTTCTGTGTGTAGCTGGCAACGTGGGTACCTTTCCTTACAGCCCAGGCTGTGGTGAAACACTGCTCACACATGCCCAGGAACGCTGTGGTCTGGTCAGAACGTGTAGAGGCAGAAACCTGCCCTGTCTTTTAAAATCCGTCCTCTATGAGATCTGCAAAGAGCAAGGCATGTGCTGGAACATGCACAGGTTGGTGGTGTTAATTGTTGTTTCTTGGAGGCAGCACAGCCAGGAAGCTGCACCAAATACGGATGTTACAGAGGACTTTGGCAACAACAACCCAAAGTGCAGTGGCTTTGCTGCACCTTCCACTCCTGCTGCCATCTTCTCAGATCATCTTGAAGCTCAAAAGGGAAGGGCTGCAAAGAAAATCATCATAAGGGAGGGAGGGAATGATAATTCAGTGTGTTTACTTTCCTCTCTGTTTTTGTCAGCAGTAGGAGCAAAGTGAGTTTATGTACATCATGTCAAGCTGATTTGCCTAATGTGGACAGTGTTATTTCACTGGGCATTTCACCTTGACACAATAATTCATTCCCTGTCCCAAAAATGTATATGGCTTGCTGAGTACTGTCAGTCAGCAAATGAAAGATATGTGTTTTTTTTTTCCTTTTCCCTATCCAGACCCGAATCCTGGTAACCCACGGCATTAGCTTCCTACCTCAGGTAGACCATATAATTGTCCTGGAAGATGGCAAAATCTCTGAAATGGGATCTTACCAAGAGCTTCTGAAACAAAACAAGGCCTTTGCAGAATTCCTCCGGAATTATGCACTGGATGAAGACATTGAAGAAGATGAACCAACAAGTACAGTATTATTTTTTCTTAAAACATGTCTTCTTCTGTTAACAAGATTACAGATATTTTCTCTGTAAACTGTCCCCTGGTTATTCATGGCATTTTCCTTTCTGTACTACCATGAAAAGTATTGTCTGTGGCCAGGTCTGTATTACTGAGAAATCTTTTCACAAATTTCTTTCAAAATTTCATGTGGTTTGTCCTAGAAAAAAGCAATTCTTGTCTTAGAAATAATTTTAAATTTGGGATTTTATTTTAGAATTAGAAAGGTCAAGCTCAGCAAGAAGACACAATGGCCAAGAATAAACTGGGCTTGCTATCAAAGGGGCTACCCAGAGTCTGGTGTGTTTTCTCTTTATATGTGGGGTATTTTTCATATAGCAAAGTCCAGATGACATTTTAATCCTGGGTTGCTTTTGAGCTTGGTTTGATACTGACAAAATGATGCAAGATAAAAGCATTCATGTGGATGTTTCCCCTGTGATAGTGTTCCCACGCTCTGTTAATACAGCACTGCTGCTCTCCAGCCTGGCAGAGGAGCATGCATGGCACCTTCCAGCCACAGCAGAGGCTTGCAGGACTCCTGAAGTGACTCCCCCAGCCCAGGATTATGCCTAGAATGTGCCCAAGAAGTGAATTTAGCTAGAACCAACTCTTAACACAGGCAATAGCCTGGCATTCTGATGGGTTAAAGAGATGTGATAAAAATGCATTTGGCAGCCAACCTGCCTCACAGAATCTTTGCAATTTCGTTAGAAGTGATTCACGGAAGGGATATACACAAAGCTAGGGGGGAGCTTATGCACTATGATTTTCCTGCAGGGGTTTTCTTTTCATGGCTCTTATTTTGTATAGCCACCTTTCTCCGTGCTTTCCTGTGGCAGAAAATTGAGGTGTGATCTTGTCTTGCAGTGCTGGAGGAGGAAGAAGTGCTGCTGGCTGAGGACACCCTGAGCATCCACACAGACCTGGCCGATAACGAGCCCGTGACAAACGAGGTCCGCAAACAGTTTCTTAGGTAAACACGAGGTCCTTGCTTTTCTAGTCTGTGTCTGGGGTAAAAAACATCTTTCCAGATGTCAATCACATTCTGCTTCTTCATCTGGGCTTCAGTTTCCTCAATTTCCTCTCATAAATAAATTGATTTAGTATCCTTCTAAAAATAAATGTGAACACACAAGATCAAACGTCTATTTCTTCAGTCTGGACTGAACTAATTTCTAAAAGCAGCTCTCTGGTTCTCAGGTGACACCGTGTGTATTACCCACACAATGGTGAACTGCTGCCAGATGTGTGAAAAATAAATTCCTTGCATTGCACCTTTTAATTGGGAGCCTTGGAAATCTTTGAAGGTTTCTATAATCATACCCATAGGTGCTGTCCAGCTACTGCTGATATGAAAACAGAGAAGCTCAGGGTTTAGTTTGAAATGTCTGCCTTGCCATGAAGCCTCTAAAGGCCTTTCCTAAAGAGCTCAGATTCTGCCACAGCCTTTCTTAGATCCTGTGTTTCTGGCATCCCTGAACATGCAGAGAGGTGGTAGAAGCACCCACAGCTGTGAGTGAGGCTGGCATGGGAACTTAGTGGAAGAGCTGGGAATAAATCAAATTCACTACATCCCAGCCTTGCCTTAGCACTGCCACAATATGCCCTTCTTCTCCTAATGACTCTTTTGTTTTAACTAGGCAACTTAGCGTAGTGTCTTCTGAGGGAGGAGAATGTCCCAACAAAATGTCAACAAAACGAAGAGTCTGTGAGAAGAAGCCAGCAGAGCCTCCTCTTCCAATAAAAAGTGCTAATGAGAAACTTATTCAGGCTGAAACCACTGAAACAGGCACGGTATGTTTTGATTCCCCCCTCCCCTTTTCTACCTTTTTTTTTTCTGTTTGAAAAAAAAAAATCCCCTTTATTTTAACATTAGATCCAGTTCTGTTAAATATGTGTATAAATCACAACTGCAGGCCTTAGGCATTAATCTGATGGCCAGTGATCATTCAGATTACGGATTTTGGCAGAGATTTTGGCACCTAGCTAGTCCTATATACTTAGGAGAACAAAAAAAAAGGGGGAAAAAAAAAACTCTTCCAGTTCCCTCCATAGTCACCCAATACTGCAGAGCCCTGCGTTCCATCAGCCCTGCCTTTGCCTCGCAGGACTTTCAGCACTGTTGGTTTTTAAACTGGTTGCTGCTGAGTCCAGCTGCAGCACTAGGTTATACGAACCTGTTACACCCAGCTGCCTCTGGGTGGCAGTGAGGCTGTTCTGCCTAAATACCTGCCAACCCAAGTACAGAGAACTTTGTGCTTGTACGTACAAAGGAGTTGTATTCCTCCTGAGTAGGGCCAGGGAGAGAAATGGGAGCAGGAAAAAAGAGAAGATGGGAACACAAAGGTAAAAGAAAGGAACAGAAAGGAGCAGCAGATGGAAGAGGAGCAGGGAGGTTTGATTAAAAAAAAAGCCCCTTCCCTCCACTTCAGAAGGCTCAGTGTGTCCTGTTTAGCCTGATGTACATGGTCCATGGCACAGACCTGCTTTTTCTGTGGGTTATTTTAGCCTTCAAAGTCACTAATCAACAACACTTGTTCTTTTAATTATTCCTCCTTACACTTATTTGTAAGGACTGAGTTTCGTCCTGAGTCTCTGTCTCTTTTTGCTTCTCTGCCTTTTTGCACTACCTTAGAGACAGCATCTTTACTTACTGCCATAAACATCATCTGTTTATGTTCTTGTTGGAGTGCATTAGCATTTGGTACCTCATTTAAGTTGTTGTGAAGACACAGAGTGGAGGTATGTTCAACATTTTTCCTTAAATAGGCTATTTAAAGTTGTCTTGAGTACGATACTCCTGCCAAGTTGCTTCTACTTCCTGAAAGTCTTGGCTCCTATTCCCATCTTTTGCTGCTATTTGATCTGGCTTCTTTCTTTCCTTTTTTTTTCTCTGCCCTATAGCATAGTCTTAAAAACTAAAACCCCACAAAAGTAATGAAATAGCGATCCTCAGCATGGACGAGAAGAATATTTCAGAGATATTTCTAACTTTTTTTGAAAGCCATCATCCTGACAGGGAGCTCAGGCAGATGAAGCTTTCTCTGTGGTGTTTAGGAGTTCAGGCAGTTTTGAGTTAGGCTGGTGTCAGAGTGTGTTAAAGTTTTGTCAGCAGTTCCTCTCACAAAGAATTTTTCTATCTCATAATTCTCTCTAAACTCCTTCTTGTGTGGGTTGTGCAAACCAGCTTTAGTGTGTGATTTTGCAGGTAAAGCTAACAGTGTTCTGGCAGTACATGAAGGCTGTCAGCCCTGTCATTTCTTTGGTGATCTGTTTCCTGTATTGCTGTCAAAATGCTGCTGCCATCGGGGCCAACGTGTGGCTCAGTGACTGGACCAACGAGCCGGTAGTAAATGGGACTCAGCACAACACAGCCATGAGAATTGGGGTCTATGCTGCCCTGGGCTTCTTGCAAGGTGAGAGCAGGTAAAAGCATCATGCCCCAATGTTTTGGAATGAGGTATTAGGTCAGAAAGCCATGGCACCAGTTGCTAGTGGTCCAAAAGGATGGTAGCTTTAGATCATATATTAGGAAGACAATATTTACTGCACTGGAGGTGAGGCCCTGGCACAGAGTGCCCGGAGAAGCTGTGGCTGCCCCATCCTGGAAGTATCAAAGTATCCAAGACCAGGTTGGATGGAGCTCTGAGCAGCCTGGGATAGTGGTGGTAGGGTTGGAACTGGGTGATCTTAAAGGCCCCTTCCAACCCAAACCATTCTGTGGTTCTATGATTCTGTGAAAATTGCCCCCCAGCTCCTATGCTAAGCAAAGGAACTCATGTAACCTGGAGCTACACAGTCTGAGCTCAGCTCAACACTTTCAGTTTTGTTGTGAAGCCCTTGGAGGGGGGAGGGGGTTGAACAGGTGATGTGGAAGCTTTAGAGGCAAGTTGGAAAGAAAACATGAAAAGTTCAGTGCAGAAGGGGATGAAGGGTTGGAATGAAGTTGTAGCATTAGGACATCATGGAGGATTGTGGAAAACAGCAGGAAGATGGTTGTGTGTCTGTTTTCCATAGAGAGGATGGTGAATCCTGTGGATGTTCCTGTGCCTTAGGCAGCAGTGGATGCAGTGCTGATGTGCACAGGAAGAAAGGGTGGGCAGGGAATAAAGTGAAGCAAAACAAGCTTGGAGCACAACAGGAACTGCCAAGGGTCAGGGAGCTGTGAATCGTGGACATCATGGGGATAACACATCTGCTCCTCACCTGCCAGGGCTCATAGTACTGATCTGCTCCTTCACCCTGGCCATGGGGGGCATCAATGCTGCCCGGACCCTCCATGCTGCACTGCTGGAGAACAAATTCCACACCCCACAGTCCTTCTATGACACCACCCCGACTGGGCGCATCATCAACCGTTTCTCTAAGGACATCTATGTCATCGATGAAGTCATCCCGCCCACCATCCTCATGTTCCTGGGGACATTCTTTACCTCCTTGTCCACCATGATCGTTATCATAGCAAGCACTCCGCTCTTCGCCGTGGTTATAGTCCCACTGGCAATTCTCTATTTCTTTGTTCAGGTAACAGGAAAAATGTGTAACAACTATTGCAATTGTTCCATTCCTTTTGTTTTTTTTTTTTAAGGGAAACATTGATTTGGGGGGAAAATGGAAATACTTGAAATAGCTATGTGTTTATATAAACAAAACATTATTTATTTTTCTCAGAAAAAGAAATGTCCTCCAAGATGTGGCCGTGAAATAGATAGACATAAACTTTTTTAGCTTTTAAGTAATAAAAGTAAGCTTACTGCTAGAGCCAGCATTGCAATGCATGTCAATATATTAAAGTGTGGATATATTTGACATACTGATAAGTTTCCAAGGTAGTGAGGAATTAAAATCTTGAAAATAGAAAGCATCAATTTTATTGATTTCTGAGGAATAATCAAGCTTATTTTACAGACTGTAAATAGAGACCCAATAATGGAGGTGCAAATGCACAATTTGTTTTCTTGGAAAATGAGGCTCCTACAAGTGGATTCATTCTGCTAGATTATATTAACTAAATTTAAAGGGACATAAATAAATTCAACTTTCAGTCTACAGAAATTGCAGTTACCCAATACTCTTTTGTGGAATGATATAAAGGTAACTTTCTTGATATTCTTCTTAATTTTAGACAATATTTTAGGGGGGTTGAAGTGCATTAGTAGCAATCTCCTTTAAATCCTATACCTAAGAAATTCTTCACTGTTAATTTAAAAAGTGAAAGTATTTCATGAACCTTTCAATTTCCTGTGAAAAATGGCAGCGATTCTATGTTGCAACCTCCCGCCAGCTGAAGCGCCTGGAGTCTGTGAGCAGATCCCCTATCTACTCCCACTTCTCAGAGACTGTGTCAGGGGCCAGTGTCATCAGAGCCTACAGGAGAGTGAAGGCCTTTGTGGACATCAGTGATTCAAAGGTAGATGAAAATCAGAAGAGTTATTATCCTGGCATAGTGTCAAACAGGTAAAACATAATTTCTTGATTCCACTTAGATAACCCTGTTTGCAAAATTGGTCCCAGGCAACCTTTTCCTACACTGCTTACCCCTGCATTCTTCCCAGGTGGCTGGGCATCCGAGTTGAGTTTGTGGGGAACTGCATTGTCCTCTTTGCTGCCCTTTTTGCTGTGATTGGTAGGAACAGCCTGAATGCTGGCCTGGTGGGACTGTCAGTGTCCTACGCATTACAGGTACATGTTACAGCTTTATTAGAGGGGTTTACATTTTTGTAGATGATGTGGATATATTAGCAATAATCTAAGTGCTTGCTAAAGCTGGAGTTAATAAGGAAAAAATTAAAATGAGTAGTGGGATGTTTGGAAAACAGAAATTCACACTGGGTGCTGAAATCACCAGCAAGTTCACACGAAGGAGGATCTCAGGGCACTTTGGGAGCATCAAGGCTGTGCTGCACCTCAGTACCCTCAGGGGTGGCACATGGGAGACCCAGGAAGTGCCAGAACATCAAGAACGGACCATTTGAGCAGTGTGGCTTAATGTATTGTACATCAATCCTGCTGTGCAGCACATTGGTGTGTCCAGGTAATTACAGGCAGATCAGTAGGATTTATAATTAGACAAGGCAAACTGTAGTGACCCAGGCTGTGGAGAATGTAGCAGATTTAATGGCCTCAGTCTTGCCAGAAGCATTTTAGATACCCTGAGTGTGCAAAGTTGCTGTTAGCAGTTTTCCAGTGAAACACATGATTTGGAGAATGACTTCCTTCCAACTTTTTTTGAGAGGACCAAGTGTTAAATCAGCAAGAAGCATCATCATAATCTTATTCATGAGAGCACTTGGTAATCTCTATAGTTCTTGTCCCAGTAACTGTATTAACGTTAATGCAAATGTAATTATCTCATTTGTAGCATTAATGTGAATCCATGTCTTAATAGCAGTGTCTGCTGATGTTGGAGGTTTTTGGGGTTAGCTTTTTCTGTGGCTTTTTTTGGAGGGGTTTTAGTGTTTTGTTCATGCTAAGTTTTTGTTTGTTTTGAGGGGGGTTTGTTTTGGTTTTGGGGGGGGGGGGTTATTTATTTAGAATTTTTATTTTGTTCTGTTTGTGTTGTGTGTTTTTTTTATTGTATGTATTGATCCTCTGTGGGTAATATTTTGTTCCTTGTCTTCCCCCAAGGTGACCTTGTCTCTGAATTGGATGGTCCGAATGACTTCTGAACTTGAAACCAATATTGTGGCTGTGGAAAGAATAAAAGAGTATTCAGAAACTGAAACAGAGGTCAGCTACCATGAGTCCAGCATGCTCAGCAGCAAGATGAAAATTTTAATGCACACATTTACATGTTCTTTCTTGAGGCTCTTGAGAGATGGTTCCTGCTCTGAGAGTTACCATTTAACCTGAACAATGTCATGCTCTGAACTGTAATTTTTTTCTATCGCAGCTCCAAATTACTATTGCTGTCATGCAGCCTGTGCTTAACATCTCATTTTCTGCTGCTGTGAGTGGCTATAGCACAGGAGATGAGTTTCACATCAGAATATTGGTCCCTTTGTGTTTGAAGTGTTTGATGCACAGTCTCACCTGTGCAGCTGGTGCCATGGTCTTGCTCATGAGCAGAGCTGCAGTACAATCATCAGGTCTTACACATGTTTTCAATAGTACTTCTGTTTAATCAACTTAATCAGTCCTCACCACCCATGAGAAAACATCTTTAGGAACACTGTACTGCTTATCCAGGAAATCATCCAATCACCTACCTTTGTTGCCAAAGACTTCTGAAGCTGGCAGGTGGAGCTGTGCCAGGAAAACTCCTCTCTGGACACACTGGTTTGTTAGTCCTATGTGCATACTAAGAATTAAGAAATGGAGGAGAGCTGCAGTAAACAGTTCTGGAGATCAAATATTTAATCTGGAGCAAAAAAGGTAGCTAGACAAGATGTGTGATATGTGTTATAAACCAGAGCTTGAGCTGGCAGAAAATCGGCAGTGTTCTGTTAAAGTTGATGGGAAAATATTCATATCCATTGAGGATTCATCCCTCTGTGCTCAAGAGTTTTTTCCTGTTAACTTCACAACAAAGATAAATGGGTGGATACTTAGGACCCAATGTTTTTCCCCCATTATTATAAATTTATTTGATCATGGAGATTTCATTATCAGATAAAATGCTTTTATCTGAGCTTGAATTATTTTTTTTCTCAAACCTATGTGAGGCATTTCTGACTTCTCTTTTTCTCAGGCACCCTGGATCATTGAGGGCAAGAGTCCCCCAGAAAACTGGCCATCCAAGGGAGACCTGGAGTTTGTTAATTATTCCGTGAGGTACAGGAAGGGCCTAGATCTGGTGCTGAAGGATCTAAACCTCCAAGTGCACGGTGGGGAAAAGGTGAGTTACCAGCTGAATGTCTGCTAGATCTTTGCTCTGGGTCTCCAATGACAACTGTGGAGTAGAGGAGAGGGTCTAGAGGAACACTGATGCCAGTGCAGGAGCCAGCAGTGACACCTGTGCTGTCCATGTGCCAGCATCCTCCTGGCTGGAAAGCAGTAGAGTGAATTGCATGGGACTTTCTGGACTTTCCAGTTTGTTTGGCAACAGGCTCCCATACACCACGTAGGCGGCACCAACGCAAGTGACAAAAACTCAGTGACAAGAATGCTTTTCTGAAGCAGTGCAGATGGGAGAAGGAATTCCATTTTTTTCTGCTCTTTGACTTCCCCTGTGAAATTTTTGGCATGGAAGCAAATGACATTCTTTGCTTCCTTAATCAGGAAATTGTCTTTATTCTGGGAGATTCATTTCTTCATGCTTTGATGAAAGTTCTGAGGTTTGCCTGATGAAGACAGAATAATTAGCATGGGAAAGTCCTTTCCTGAACAGGCTATTGCTAAAAAGTAGAATTGCCCTTATTCTAAGCAGACAGGATGACAGCATCCTTCTGGCATGGAAATACACGTGCTTACCATGAAGAAGGAATTGCCCTTCGAGAGCCTTTATTTCTTGTCCTTGATTGACTGGACCTACCATGGGTGTCCCAAATCACCCAAAGTTATGTAGGATGGCTCTAGGCCTGTGTTATTCATTGTATTCATGACATATGATATTTATATGGAATATCATTCCAATTACATGAATGGCAATAAGTACATTACAGTGTACCCAGGGTTTGTCGGGAAGGATGGGACATTCTTTCTTAGATTCATATCTTCAGTGAAACCACTTAGAAGACTCTTAGAGGGTTGTTTCGGAGTTTTTTTGCTTGGTGTTGTTTTCTTCTTAACTATGTGCTTTGTTGTTAAACCTGCAATTTGTTGTAGATTGGAATTGTTGGCAGAACTGGCGCAGGGAAGTCCTCCATGACCCTCTGCCTCTTTAGGATCCTGGAAGCTGTAAAAGGGGAAATTAAAATTGATGGCGTGAAAATTTCAGAAATTGGTCTCCATGACCTTCGATCGAGGCTAACAATTATTCCTCAGGTACTGTTTCTGTGTGTCACAATGAAGGACTGTTTTCTAGCAGTTTAACAAACCATAAATAATGGTTTATCCAAAGAGGAAAATGTTTTGTTACACTCAGAAAATTGTTTCAGAAAAACAAACTATTTATACTTTAACTGGTCTCATCCTGCCACCTTATAAACTCAGTGATAAAAAAGAATTTAGGATAAACCATCTTTAGAGCTGAAAGTTGAGTTTGAACTGTATAATGTAATGTATTTTCAGAGAGGATGGGATTGGGAGGTAGCCTACCTGCAATGCAATGGACACCTCAAAGCAGCAGCCCATAGTATCTGTACTTAAAACAGCTAAAGCACTTGTCTAATGAAAATTGGTTTTATATCCAGGATCCTGTTCTCTTTTCTGGAACACTGAGGATGAACCTGGATCCATTTAATAAGTATTCAGATGAAGAAATATGGAAAGCACTTGAACTGTCTCATTTGAAGAGGTTCGTCAGCAGTCAGCCATCCATGCTGGACTATGAGTGCTCAGAGGGTGGAGAGAATCTTAGGTAAGGAATGCTTTGACTAGAACATACACTGAGCTGCCATTCAGCTGTGATAGTGGGTGACACCTGAGCACAGGCTGACACTGGTCTGTCATATCTGAAATGATTCAGACACCTGTTTCTGTTCCAAGAAAGCCACCAATATTCAAAGATTTGCCTCCTCTTTTGCCTCTGCCACAAATGATCTGATTCTTCTCCCAAACCCAAATCCCATCTTGTCAGAAAGAAGTTTTAGGATGACAGGATATTAGGGACAGGCAGCCCCTTAAACACATTTTGGTAGGAAGGGAAATGCCATGATAACATTACTGCTGTGCTGAGAAAGAGTTCTCTGCCTGACACTTTAGCAATGTTTATTTTCCATTACTATTTGAAAGGCCCATGAAGACATGACTGGGGATGATAAAATGCCATGTTCTGATATGCTTCTTTAGCTTCTGAGGCTGTGGTGTCACCAGATTGCTTGTGATGAATGTTCAGCTCCTTCCTCATGCTGCAGACACTCAGAGACTGAGTCTGGGCTATGTTTGTGGCAGAGGAGGAAGTCTGGGTTGCTCAGATATACGTATATATTTTATTTTTTATGGTAGAAAGGACTTGTAGCCTCATAACATTTTCTTTTCCTTTTTATTTTATTTTTCCCAAGTTTGCGTATGCTCAGTGTTATCAAAACTGTAAGTGTTTCTGAAAGCTTGGGTAGAAATGTTGTCATTAGCTGCCCTGGTTTTTGTCACTGTGATAAAAGGCACATTTGGTGGCTCTGCCAGCACAGGGCCAGGCAGTAAGTGATCCTATCATTGTTAGTGTAGGCAAGCTGCAGCCTGCATGGGTGAGCTATGGGGCTGACAGAACAGACAGCTTGCAAAATATTTTAGGGGTTTTTGGGTAACACGATGAGCGACCTGCTGAGCACAAGTGCCTGTGAGCAGTGGGGGAGCTGGGGACAGTGAAAGGCTGTCTGTGCTTGCAGTGTTGGCCAGAGGCAGCTCGTGTGCCTGGCCAGAGCTCTCCTGCGCAAAACTAGGATCCTGATCCTGGATGAAGCCACAGCCGCCATCGACCTGGAGACAGACGACCTCATCCAGATGACCATTCGGACACAGTTTGTGGACTGCACAGTGCTGACCATTGCACACAGGCTGAACACAATCATGGATTACACCAGGTAAAATCTCTCAGTAGTGTGTGGAGGGCTCATGGATTTGCTGGGGATGTGAAGCAGTACTTGGAGGGTCTGGTTTTTCTCTAGACATGAACACTGGTTCTCTTGTCAGGCAGTGTGTAGGCAATGATGCACTATATTATCCTAGTATTTCCAGCCTTGGCTTCATCTCTGTTAGCATAGGAAACAGGTTCTATATTCAAAAACCAGATCTGTGCAGAGGACACTGGCCAGGGACACTCCTGGCACTGTCTGGAAGCTTATGGAGCCTTGTTAAACCAGCAGCTGCTGTAACTTCTTCACTAACAGTATTTTAATTACTTGAAAATATATTTGTATTCTTCATGAGCTTTTATCTCCTTGGCTTTCTGGAACTATAGTTTCAGTTCCAGATGCTTTTTTCCCCTCTTCTTGCCCCCTGGGAGACAGTGACTGTCCTTTAACTTTTTTAGTCAATCAGCAGCTCAGAGAGAATGTTTATCATCTGTTGTGTTTTAACATGTGAAAATAATTGAGGAAAACAAAAGCAAGGCAAAGATTAGAGAAGTTTGCTTTGTGACACAAACAGGTACCTTGTGAGGAATTTTGTGACACATCCTTTGTGTCACAAAATTCCTTTGTGAGGAATTTTCTGACACATCTTTCCCCCACCATCTTTTGTTTTGTACAGGGTTCTTGTTCTAGACAACGGGACCATAGCTGAATTTGACAAACCTGCAAACCTTATAGCAGCAAAGGGTATTTTCTACAGTATGGCCAAAGATGCTGGACTGGCATGAAGAGAAGATCCCATGGGTTTTGGTTTGGTGGTTTTTTTTTTAATATTCCTGACTTGCCACAAAAGTGACTTGTGAATGTACTGTAATTTACAAAACAGTTTTTGTAATAGACTCAACTTGTGATATGTGAACAAAGTATTTTACAATTATAAGGACCAAGAAGTGAATTTTACTTTTTAAAATATTTTCTGTATACATAAAGTATTTTATTACATGCTTTTTTCCCCAAAGAATGACAAATATTCTGCCAAGAAAACGTACACAGCACAATTATGTACTGCATTCAGGTTTGTAATTAGTAAATTATATTAATGGTACAAAATACACCTGAGTTGTGTGTTTTCTGCATAAGGATTCATAGGATTTGAAGTGAAAAGACAGGCCCAGTTAAGCTGACTCAGCTAAGTAACAGTGAAATACTGTGTAATCTCTGAGTGGTACCAACCTGTTCCTTTCAGTATTTCCCCCAGAACAAGGGAGTCCTGGGACCTTTAGGATCCCTGTCCAGGGCAAATTTGGCATTATAAAATTCCTCTTCAGCCTAAGGAGCAACATGTATTTAAACCTACATATGGCTTCATATAAAACATTAACTACACAGATTTTTTCCAATTCAGTAGACCCCACCCAAGCTCACGGGGACATGATTGGACCAGAGGTATCAGAAGTTTGCTGTATGTCTTTGGGTAGGAAGTCACTAAGAGTAGGTCTTCACTTAAGCTGAACATGCATGCCGAGACAGGTGTGTATTTAGTTTATTTTGGTCAACACTTAATCATCTGAAATAATGGGCGATTTGTTTTGCAGAAATGATTACCTATTTTATTATTGATAACCAGGCCTCCTCAGATAAAAGGAGGCCTGTGTTCAAACAGCATTTGCTGCTAGAATCTGCTAGAACCTCTTTTGCTTTAGTTGTTTGTGTCTTACACTAAACACTCCAGAAAACCATCCAGCAAGAAAAAGTTCCTATGTTTTATGAGAAGCAAAGCACAGAAAAATTTTGAGAAGACAAAAATAATAATTTGTTAATTCTTGCAAATTATACTTCTTAAATAGAAACCCGAATCTGCAGCCAAGCATTTATTAGACATCAGCATTTCATGTAGCAGAGCACAAAGTAATGAATTATTTATCACACACGGAATGTAATGGTTATACATTGATGGGATTGGGGAGTTAATAAGTATCTTCCTGGTATAAACTGCACAAGGTATAAAAATATTCCTGGGAATGCATAGCTAGGGATCAGCACCTGTGCAAGGTTGCTGCCCCAACAGCTGAGCTTTTCTTTAGGGGGTCTTACTGGTTATCCCTGAGTCCTCCTGGATTCAGCCAATGCCTGAACCATCCTGTGCTGGGGAGAAGGCAGCAGCCAGGGTGACGTGAGGAATGACAATTTTTTTATTCCATTACAGAGAACTTAATATTCCACCAGCAATCTGGTATAAAAACAGATATTGTCAATGACTGGGACTATGTTTGACCTCTGTCACTTTGCAGAAGAGGCTTTTTCAGTGTGACAAAACCTTCTGTATTCACCTGGGGAGACTGAGCTTCAGTGTGTGACTGGGCACAAAGAGAATTCAGGTGTTAGCCGGGATCTGTGTTGGCAGCTGAGCCCCCACCTGGTGCCTGACGGCAGGTTGGGAGCTCCCTCTGGTGTGCTCAGTCCCTGTGCTCCAAGCGCTTCCACGAGCTGAGAGCAGCGAGCCTTTGGGGGCGCTCTGGGGACAGTTCCCACTGGATTGGCGGTAACACAGGCAGCTGCTGTCCCTTACCTGCCGCAGCCCCCAGGACAGGTGGAGGCTGTGCTTGGTCCCCAGTTCCAGGCACAGGGACTCAGCCCAGGACTGCCCCAGCAACTGCATGGACACTGCTCAGGCTCTGAACTCTGAGACAAGACAAAAGATAAATTCCTTTGGCACTTGCAGTTTCCCAAGAAACTGGGGGGAATGTGAAGAAACAGGAAAACTCAGACCAGTTTGGTACATTCTGTTTGCCTGTTACATCTCATACTTTAGTTTATTCATCTAATCCACAGTACCTGCTTTTCATGTGGCCTAGCAGAGTAGAACTCTTCCTCAAATTCAAGTGACTAAATACTAAAATCCTAAAAAAATCAGATAAAATTCAGCTCTTAAATACTTTTCAATTTCTTTATTTGAGAATTTCACAGCAAAGTAGTCAAATTCTGAATTTTAAGTAACTGTGATTTTCTTTTCAGTAAACTGCATGGGTAAACACAAGTCACAGTGAAAAAAAAGAAAATACATTGCATAGGAACATCAAGCTTGGCTATCAGCCCAGAAAACTCTGGGTACTTCACTAGTTTCTTTTTACACAGGTAACTTCATAGGTTCAAGATGCATTTTTTTCTCAGGAATGTAGAGATCAAAGGAAAATAAAATTACATTTTAGGTGCTTTTAAAATGGGAAATTAAAGCAACATTGAAGAAATGTCAACACAGTAAAAAAAATAGTGTATTAAATTGCACATGTAATTACATGTCAATTGCTCATGTATATATTAACAGACAACACTAAAAGGGATTTTGGTTGAGAGCATATTTATTATTTGGATAATTACTGTCACTTTTATTTTCAACCTGAGAAGTAGGGAAAAGTATAAACAGGGATTAAGGAATCACTATAAGTCACTTGATAGAATTTAAACTTGACATAGTTTTGTGCTTCCACAGATGTAAACCCTTCTGGTTTTTCTCCCTCTAAGTAAGATACGACTTAATAAACATGATCTAAAAAGAGAATATTGATGGTAATGGACTCTGTAGAAATATTAAATCGGCTTCATGGCAGGTTCTTTAGCTTGAGTACCTCTGCTATTTTATAGCAAACAAATTATTAAAACAGCTTAAGGTAAGCCTTTCCCTGAGAGCTGCTAACTCTGCAGTATTTAATTATCTTTTTATAAGGAAGTGTTGCATTAACAGATAGTTCTACCAATACTTCCTGTGCACTGAGCTACTTCTATACCAGACTCACTGTTCTTAGATTAACTAGAAGCTTTAAATATGCTTAACTGCTTCAGTTTATTTAACAGTTAACAAAATAGATTTTTTCACATCATTAGCCCTTATAGGTACTGTTTTTCAAACATAATTGTAAAACAAAAGATAAATGTATTTTGTTTTATTCCTTAATTAGTACGTAAGTTCTGATGCCTTCTTGTTATACCCACTCTGTTCAGAAAGTGTTGGGACTCTGAAAAGTAAGTTTTTGTCGCTTACTGTTAGAACAAGCTCCAGTTCTTGGAAATCCTGTAGCCTTGCAACATCCTTGTCCTTTAAGCAAATACAATAAGGAGTTAGGTGATAGTGTCTGTTAATTTTGCAGACATAAGTTAAAATAATAAGCTCATACAGGTCATAAGACAAGGTATTTATTTATTCGTAACTATGACAGTTCTTTACAGTGAACTGGAAAGGAAATATCCTGTTGCATCTTGTATTTACTCTGGGGTCTTATTCAGCTATTCCCTAAAGTCTGTTTTTAGAAGGAATGCAGCACTGAAAGTCAGTGCAAGTGATGAGTGGGATTACACTTGTCAAGATCTACTGCATGGCAACCAAATCCTCTTTTTTTTTCCCCTTGCTAATTCTTAGAAGCTGATGAATTGATGCTTGGATCTACCCAAGGAGGTCCTGCATGTGGACCTTCATGGCCTACATGGCTTCCTTCAGAACTACCCAGCAAGGCCAGCTCTGAGCCCCTGCAGCAGTGCTCTGCTGCTAACAACAGTACATCGAGTCAGGTTTGTGTCACTGCAGAAACAGTAGGGGTCCTGAAGTCCTACCAGAGAGCCTGAAGTGATTAGAGATGAAAATAAAAAGTTCCTTCAACAATAACTAAAGTTGGAAAGTGACAGAATTGCTTATGTCTTCTTTTTTTTCCTCCACTTCTTGACTAACAGAAAGTAAGACATCCTATAGTCAGTGAAGATGCAGCCGACTGAAATCTGTTCATCTATTCCTAATCAGATTTGCCCTACAAGTGATGGCAACAATATAAGGATTTGAGAGTGAAAGTAAAGTCCAGAGTGAGTTGGTAAAACAGGTCAGCAGGTCCCTTCTCTGTTGGCTACAGGGTAAATGTCACTGAAGGAAGGACAGTTATGTATGGAGTAACCCTGAAAAACACCTCTGTGCAAAGGACTGCAGCCAGGCCTTGCTGAACTCAGAGAGCTTGGCTGAGCTCTGCATGCCTTTTAAATGCTGTTGGCAGCTCACAGTGGTGTTGTGATGTACTGAATTTTACAATGGAGGCATGAAATCAGGTATTAACTGGGTTCAGCACCAAATGGTTATGAAAGGAGGTGATCGAGACATTTGAGAACCTTTTCACTTAAGAAATCCCAAACAAG
This sequence comes from Vidua macroura, assembly GCF_024509145.1. Classification (NCBI taxonomy): domain Eukaryota; kingdom Metazoa; phylum Chordata; class Aves; order Passeriformes; family Viduidae; genus Vidua; species Vidua macroura. The sequence goes on from NC_071589.1 coordinate 6,114,103, forward strand.
TGCTGAATGTTGCAAGTTGGGCAGAGATTTTTCATTTTTGGTTTGTTTTTTTTTTTTTTTTTTCCCCGACATGGGCCTATGCAGATGACCAAGAAATTATTCCTTTATAACAGTAACCTAAAAATCTCTTTTATAAGTTGCTACACTTCAAAAGGTAGAGCTCTTACCTTTCTTAACATTGTATTTGGTAATTTTCTGATCTTCTGGACATGCTCAGGGTTCACACCCAGCTCATGGCAACTCACTCGGAGCAGCTCCTTGTAGGTCAGTTCTTGTCTGTCCAGTTCAATTTCAATGAAGTCATTTTCTCTAAGATGAGGGGTTTGTATTCTCACTTTAAGCACCAGTTCTATTAGAAATAAAAAATCACATTAATAGGCAGAGGTATAAAGGAATTGGAAACAATGTCTCTGTAACAACTTCCAGGTGTGTCTATGTTCTATTAATGTTGTTTGTGTCACTGGTAAGAATACATGAATCCTCAGAAAGCAAAATCTGGAATTGCATGACCACAGTTTTAATTAGATTGATTTTCATCAAACTATATGAAAAAATCATAGCAAATCTAGTGCAATATATGTGTGCATGTCTGAACAATTGCATGAATACTCTTCAATTGATTTAAGCTGATTTAACAGCAGCTTATACTGGTTATCAATTTCCTGAGCAATCCAAGATTGCTTTTATTGGTATTTCTTGTTCTCAGTTCACTTCTCACTGCTACCTCATGGTATCAGAATGCCTTTTACTTGAACAACAAAATTCTTAATGGTAACTGGAATTCCAGGTTTCCCTCTCTGGGTAGGCAAAATTTCCCTGCAGAACAGGCAGATCCTAGAACAGCTCGGTGCAGACTGAGCCATGTGACGTTCTCTTGAGCTCACTGGCTTCTTGCTCGTGATCTGTATTTGCAGCTTGGACTGTGCTGTTTAGAGAATTAGATTACCCTGGTGTCTGTATGCTTTTATAGCAATTGAGACAGCAAATGTTTACATCAATATTTTAATAACAGTTCTAGCAAAAGCAGGATATCTGCCTACTTCATTCCCTTAAAATGTTTCCTGAATGCCTAAGCATGGCAGTCTGAAAATCTCTGGAAACACATGACTAGTCTGCACTGCCTAAGGTGTCAGAAGAGCAACACAAAGCCAGAAGAGATTTTTGGTGCTACCTTGCATGTTGAGTGGAAAAGCTCCTGTGAAGAAAATGGGCTGAAAGGCAGGCACAGGTCCCGTGCAGGAGCTGTTCCCTTGCTGGGGTGGGGACTGGTTGGATCCTGCCGGCGAAGAGGGACTTCTGCCCCAAGACACCGACCCCTGGTAAACAGGAGCTCTCTGGAGGACAGGACTTGGGTGTGATGGCCCAGCAGACCCTCGAGACAGGGGTGGGATGTCCCTGTTGGAAGGCGCCTCAGGAGCAGCGTTCCCAGGCTGTAATGGTGCTCGTGCTTGTCCGCAGGTGTCCAAGTCAGGTATAGATGGAGAGTTGGTGTCTTGTGGTTCAAAGTGTGAGAGATTCCCATTCAGGGTAGGATCTGGAATGCTGGTACTCAAGGTGTTGTAAACATATGGGAAAGGTGGGTTAGCCAGGTAATTGGGGATGATTGGCAGATTTGAATCTTGCTTTAAGTCTGGAAGTTCATCTTCCACTGTAAAACAAACCAAACAACATTCTCCGAGACTGGTTGTTTTTTTGTTTTGTTTTTTGGGGGTTTTTTGGGTTTTTTTTTGTTTGGTTGGGGTTTTGTTTGTTTGTTTGTTTGTTGAGAATGCAGTGTTAAAAGCATCACGGGTTAAAAGATGCATCAGGAAGCACCATGTCTTTTTTTCCTACAATAAACAGAATGCTCAGGTGTTGCCATACAAATATAAAAGCTGAGTCTGATTCTAATAATTCTGAGAGCGCTAATTCCTTCTAAACACTGCAGTACTTCTGTTTTGGCTTGTTTTAATCTGTAGCAGAATATTGTAACATGGTCTCTGGTGGAATAATGCTGTCATCTTCAAAATGTAGCAGGCAACAAAAAACAAAGGGTCGTATGTTGTTTGATATTAAGGTAGAGGATAAAGGGAAGGGAACATGCAGTACTGGGAGAGCTGCAGCATTACCCATTCAACAGCTGGAAGAGACAACAATGAAAACAAAACCAGACACGGGAGTACACAGGAGAGACAAGAGGTTGTTAATCAGCCACATTTCAAATTACCTATTACCTCTAACAGCAAAACCTGCTCTGTTCCAGCAGTTACAAAACATTATAGAGATGCTCTACCAATGTCCTTTAATGAGCCATTTATCTGGGCTGGTAATTTTTGATGTATCCAACAGAGAACATGAGGACAATCAGGTGTTGGTCATTGAAGAGCTTCCTACAAATTCGAGAGATTTTTCTCCTGCTGTCCTTCTGAAAACTGGAAACTGCATCTACCTGGGACACACCATTCCTCAAAATACAGTTTTTTTTAATTTCCAGTCTTTTGAAAAAAGTTTGGCTAGCTGGGTATGGAATTTATTGGTAATCCCCTTTACTTAAAACTTTGTTTTCTTACCATGTAAACACTCTAGAAAGCAAGTTCTAATACTAAAATCCAAACACAGTATCTTCACGTGCAAAACAAAGATTGAAGTGCACATGCTTTGAACACCCTTTTACCAATCTTTGATGATCATATGGCACAGTCACTATAGGTTACCTCCCAACATCTTCCTGATCTCTCTCTTGGATGTTAACTGGGCGGGCCTCTCCCCTTTCTTTGTCAGGATGTCCTTGTCAGCCCCAGCGTGCAGCAGATAAGCCACGACCGCCACATGGTTCCGCTTGCAGGCCCAGTGCAAACAGGTCCTGCACATGGAAAACATGAATGTTGTGTCAAATCCTGAGTTATGGCGGATTTGTTTCTATTCATTCTTGCTGCCTATGAGAAGAACACTCTGTGTACATGTAAAATAAGTGTGAATTACAAACTTCATTGGAAATTTGCCCTGGACTGGGAGTCTGCAATGGCACCTGCTGATGTTGTTTTCTCTTTGCTCCAATGCTCTTTACTGCAGTAGTATTTTTAAGGTTCAGGATCTTTTCAATTTATCATTTCTTAGGCTACAGTCTTTAGGCTACTGGAAAAATAAGTATGAAAGTAAGGTTTGTGTATGATATTTTAGTCTTTGAAAGAATCATCTGTACTTAGAATACTTGTGTTTGTGTATATGTGATCTATTACAGGTATCTCCCTAGGATATATACTCTTTAATTAATGCTGCCAGCACAAGTACTTGCACTTTCTGGCAAGTAAATTATGTTTAAAATATTGTAAGCATCGTTTCTAAGAACAGGTCTTTGCCCAGTTGCCATTTGCTGCATCAGTAATTACTCAGCTTAGATCTGCAGACAACTAATTTTCTGCAATCTATAAGTGATGCACAGAAGTAATCCCTTTTCTGTATTTTCAAATTATTTGCAGTTTCTGACTAGAGAAACATATTAAGGAAACATAAAAGCTGCTTAGTGCTCAGATCTTATTTAGTGTGTGTATTAAGTACTTACAGAATCACACATTAACTTGCTATAGAGTTGTACCATTCTTTCCTACCCCATGTTCTAGTGATATTTGACCCTTCTCTAGCTTTTATATTTAATTTTAATTCTCTAGCTCCAACTGAAGGAAATTCTTCAGGAAAATTAACATGCTCAACCCTTCTCCAAGTTTATTTATTTATTTGTTAAGAATTATATAAAATAAAGCAGAGATAAATAAACTTAGAAGGGAAAAAACTTTCAGTTGAAAGTCCAGCTTCAAAAAGCTTTTTCCACTTCGGGTGGTTTGGTTTGGTGGGTTTTTTTTACAGAAAGACTGCAAAGTCAGACAGGGTGGTATTTGCATTGAGAACAAAATTTGCTGGTTTAGTTTTTAGAGAAGATATGTAAAGCTCAACAGCACAGCCTCATTTTGGGATTCATCCTGGCCGTTCCACATGGCCTGTGCAGAGAGGAACCATCTACCCATGGACCTGATACACACCAAAATATAAGTACTTAGCACCTCTAAGAATCACACATACTAAGAAGCTCACTGCAAAAATTTTAATTGTACAAACTTAAACAACAATGAAGATCCATTTATAACCATGGTTAAAAACTACCAGATCTTTATTTTTAAAAATAATTTTATTACAATACTTATATTGTAAAATGTAGGTGAACTTAATGGGAAGAAATGATGATGTTTAACATCAGTTCAGAAGGTTAAATGATTTCTTTATTATAACTATGTTATAATACATTAATATACTATATAAAAGAAGATACTAAAACTGCATACTTACTTTCTTTAATTATCATATCTATTAACAACTTGTGACCTTGTTCTCAAGAGTTTAAACACAAGTAGATCTGATTAACCATCAGGCCCAAACAATCTTCACTAGAATTTAATTAAGTAATCACTCTTAAGTAAATAATTTTCCAAGTACATTCTACATGAGAAAAACAAAGAGCAGAAATAAAAATTGTTTTCTCTTTCTTTCTCTCTGTACATCTCTATAAAAAATCTTTAAAAAGAGAAAAATGTACTACTACAGACTTATTTAATCAATTCCAGTTTTAGACACAAACTCATTCTGATGACAGGCTGTTTTTTATCTCACTCACTAAGATAATTCAGCATCCTTTGAATCAGTTGCTTTAATTTTTTACAAGCTTTAATTTTAATAACAATTTAAAGCTGTTAAGTGTTCCATGCTTCTCAAAACTGCTGATTGAACTTTCATCTTTAAAAGTCTTGCTCCTTTTCTCATTTTATTTTTCCTATTTTTAATTATAATGTCAAAGAATCCTAGAATGGTTTGAGAGTTGTAAGGGACCTTAAAGTTCATCTCATTCCCTCTGCCAGGAGCAGGGACACTTTCCACTATCCCAGGTTGCTCCAAGCCCTGTACAACCCAGCCTTGAACATTTCCAGGACAGGAGCAGCCACAGTTTCTCTGCGCAACCTGTGCCAGGGCCTCCCCACCCTCACAGGGAAGAATTTTTTCCTTACATCTAATGTAAGTCTCTCCTCTTCAAATTTAGTACTGCTGCCTCTTGTCTTATAAATATCTGTCCGTGTAAAAAGTTGTTCCCCCGGTTTTTTTTTCTATAATTTCAAGCACGAAACAACACAGTAAATACAGGCTGAATTGAACCTGCAGAAAACAGTCTCCAAAAATGCCTGAGTATTCCCTCTAAAATCTTCCTTCAAATAAAATTATGTGTGTGTTTATGTCTACAGTGTTACTTGTACAAGTGTCTATTACAGCCTTCTCTTTAATGTCCTCAGGTGGATCTAAACGAGATGCCAAATCCCAAGTGTTTGTATACATCGCTGAACAAGTTCCCTGCTTGAAAGTAATTTTCAAACTCGACTTAATAATAAATATTTCTGCTTAGGCAAGAGCATGTAAAGCCGAGGTTTGTGTTCTGACAGACCACGCCGTATCAGGCTGGGGAAAAAAAATCAAAACCAACACAACAAAGTAAGTCCACAGTGACCTGGACAAGGGGCAAAGAGGGGAGGAGGTGGAGTGGGGATGCGTGTTTCTGACCCTGGTTATCCTCTCTGGAATAGGGACAGCTCCATAGCAGAGTATTCGGAGGCGGATCGACCTTTTCTTTCCTCCTCAATTCACCCCGCCTCGCCTTTCACGTGCGGAGCGCATCGGCAGCAGCCTCCGCACGGGACCGCCCGGGCCGAGCTCCCCAAGAGTCTGGGTTCGGGGGGGCGCCCTTACCATCCGTTGACTTCATTCTGGGAGTTGAGGCCGACCCCCAGCTCCACGAGCCGCCGCACCTCCTCCGCGTCGCCGAGCGCCGCCGCCTCCCGCAGCCGCTCCTGCCGCTCCCGCTCCGCCATCTCCCCGTAGCCGCCGCCCGCCTCCCGCATCGCCTTCCGCACCCCCGCGGCCGCGCCGCGCCTCCGCCGCTCCCCCCGCCGTGCTCCGGCGCGGGGGACACTATTGCCGGTGACAACCTGGCCCCGACAGCCGGTTCCGGGGCGCGGCCGCTGCCCGGGGACGGGCCAGTCCCGGGTAAATGTTGTTTAATTGACATACAAATACATCGTACCTGCTGTCTCCTGCGCTGCTGATTGTTTTTGCGGGCCCTCGATTTATCATAGAGTGAATTATGGAATCATCGAGTGTTAAGTGTTGGGAGGGACCTTATAAAGATAATTTCGTTCCACACACCACCCCCCCCCCCCCCCCCCCGCCATGGGCAGGGACAGTTTTCACTACACCAGTTTACTTAGAGGCCCCAATCAGCCTGGTATTGGACACTTCCAGGAGTGGGCCATATTTCTAGTTCACTGAGTGTCTGTGGTAATTTAATTAAGATTAATTTTATCCAGTGGTTTTACTCAAGGAAGGAAGAACTTTATGATAACCACTGTTGTGCAAAAACTTTCTGCTAAAGAGGCTAAATAGAGGGATTCAGAAAAACTGGGTTTGCCTGGTAACTGCACGAGGAGGTACTGAAGAGATTTTTAAGATTATGATGATTTGTGTTGGGAAGGAACATAACACTCATCCCGTTCCAACCTCCTGCCATGGGCAGGGACACCTTCCGCTAGACCACGTTGCTCCAAGCCCCATCCAGCCTGGCCTTGAACACTTCCAGAGACGGGGTATCCAAACTTACAGTACATGCTTAACAATTATCAACTATTTTACAACAGTTTCTAATCTATTTTTGACAATGCCGCAGGGAGCTGGACATTAGCTGTCATGACACCTCACTGGGCAGGACACCCTCTGTGTTGCACCCTCACGCGGAACCACACGCGACTGTGATGGTTCCGCGTTCCGGTATTTGTCCCGACTCCCCGTTCTTGCCTGCGTGCCACACGGCTGCTCGGGCTGGGCAGTACGGAAGCGCCGTGAGGGAGAGAAGCACGGCGGGCTTGGCGCGCGCGGTGCATTGTGGGCAGGGCCAGCTACCGCCGCCATTTTGTCTCCGTCAGGCGCGGCGCGGGCTGTCGGGGCGAGTCGGCCGAGCTGGTGTCTGGCGAGGGGGATTTGGCCCGCAGCTCACGATGATATCGGCCGCCCAGCTCCTCGACGAGCTCATGGGCCGGGACAGGAACCTGGCCCCCGATGAAAAGCGCAGCAACGTGCGGTGGGACCACGAGAGCGTGAGTGCAGCGGGGCCACCTCTCTCCTCCCTCCTTCCCTGCTCTCGCACACTGCGCGGAGCCGGGAGTTTGTCGGAGCGACATGGGCGTCTTCTCTTGGCCGGGGTCAACTGCGGGAAGGGGGGAAGGGGTGAGGTGCCGGCCAGAGCGGGGGTTCCGCGTGGGTTGTCGGGGTGCGGGTTGGGCCCTCCATGCTGGGCCTGTATGGCGGCCTGGGGCGGGCCGGGCCTGGCCGTGCGCGGAACAGCGCCGAGTCTCACCGAGGAGGAGGAGGAAGATCCTGACATAGCCGGGCTGTTATTGGGCTACCGGAGAGACAGGCCCGGTGTTTGAGTGTCTGCAGGGGAAGGCTGTGCCCGCCGGCGCCGCCGTTAACGGGAACGGGGGTTTGCAGAGAGCTGCTGGTGGCGGAGGTCTCCCGTAGGGAAACACAAAAATAAGACGGCGGGGAGGTTAAAGGAATTCGACACTTCTGAGTGGAAGCTGCTGACTTGCACGAGAGGGGATGAGACAGATGTTCTGGTTTGGGAGATAAATGTATCTGGATATCTTTCTGAGGATGGTGTTGGGGGAGGAAAAAGAAGGGCACGCGTGTACCGACTTTAATGTCTGGAGCTTGTACTACAAGGAAAAACCATAAGACTAGAAAGTGAGGATTTGGTTAAGAAAAGCTTTGTTCTTTCCATATTTCCTCACTCAGAGGAATCTACCTGGGAGGGTAGGACGGACACTATTCTAAACAAGACTGTTGTTTGGGAGTACTTATCTACTGTTGTTAATATGATGTTCATTCGTTTTCTGCAATAAGTGGCCCAAACAAGACAGCGTTGTTGTTGTTATTATTATTAACTGAGGTTTCTCCAGTTGGTTGAACTTTAATGAATGACGAGTTAGTTTTGGCTATCATAGTTGAATTGTAAGTTATTTCAGGAAAATGCAGTGGTACCTACAGAGTTTCTATAGCTGCTGCTGCTTTGGGAGAGATGAACACTGATGAATTTTTAAATTTTATTTTCTCCCGTTCATGATGCCTTTTTTTCAATATGGTGTATGTTAAAAGAAAGTGTTGCAGTTACAAAAATTTATCACTTATGTTATAGGAATTCTGTGGTTTAAACTGCACATTTAGCTGCTCTGCCCTTAGCTTTTGCTTGGGATGTTGTTTATTTGGGTGGAGGGAGAAATGCTTGTGTTTGGCTGTTCTAAATTGTATCTTAATCAAAGACAAGATTTCATGTTTTTCTATGGGATTTAGATCATTATAAAGGAGGATAATACTTGTTTGAATTTGTTTGGAGTGGTTAAATTTGCATGATGTAAGTACCAATACCTATCTTACCTTAGATTTTTCAAGTGTGAGGAACCATGCTTCCCTTGAAAAATGCTGCTGTGTAGGTAAGCAGTGCACATCAGTAAGAAATTGTGAGTTCAAGAAGTTTTCGTGACCTTGTTTATGTGTTTCTAGACTTAGTTTATTAAGAAAATAATTCAGTTGGGTGTTTGGTTAGATATTTTCCTTTGATTGTGAATTTAAAATAAGGAGGACTTAGTGAAATACATGGAATACAAGGTGAATGGCTTGAGCCATGTTGGCCCAGGTAGAACAGACAAGGGGATTGGTTTGGTTTATTCATTAAGGTGAGAAAGACTTCTTTTCTTGGTTGGTTTTTGTTTTCCCCATCATTCACTTTTAGTAAGTTCAGATTACCTACTTCATCTTCAAATGAACAAATTACCGAGTATTTTCAATTTTTCTTTTCACTTAGAGGTTTAGGCTGAAGAGTTTGACTATAACCAAAGGACTCGGTCTCTAAGCTGTTCTGTTTTGCTGTTTTAGAAACAGGGCCTTGTCTCTCCTTCCCAGTCCTCTGACAGTTCAGAAAGCGAGAGCTGTCCTGTGTCCGAGAGCAGTGGGAAAGTTACAGGCTTAGGGTTGAGCTTTCAGTCCTGCAGGATCTGCTGCTGTTTGCTCTGCTTCTGCTTTTATTTATGATTGAATGCAACCTTTCTGCAAGGAATGTTTTCCTAGATTCCTGTAGTCAACTGATGAGTTCATAAACCCCAACAATTACTGCTGTTAAACATGTATCTCAGTTTGACTTCCTTTGACACCTAAAGATTAAATTTGCAATGGTGACATGTTTTAAAAGACAGGAAATGCATATAAGGTTCAAATGGTAACATTAATTCCTCTGCCTGCTGTCCTGCTTTTCAGGTAAATACATCTGCTAATGTAATTTCTTTTGAGATTAGACATTGATCAACATGCAACCTGCTCAATTGCCAGCATGTTGTATTGATCCCAAAGTGTAGGATTTTGTGTCCCATTTCATCAGTTTTGAACGTGGAAGATTATCACAAGAAGCTCATTTGTATTTAGCTTATTCTTTGGAGATTGCATCCATGTGTCTATCAGAAACTGGAAGGTGCAGTGAACTACAAGATGGAAGTGGAAAGTGTGGAAGCAGAGGGTGTGATAGCTCAGTGTGTGATTTATTTGCAGTGCCAATGAAACATGTAGATCATATATGATAAAAGCTTTTAGAGCTTAAGTTCTTACTATAAAACTTTGACATAATTAAAGCCTTTAATCTTTAAAAATTGGAATTCCATTTGTGGTATATTTCAGTATGATGGCATGTCCTTAGGTGATCAGTCTCCTGGTTTTGGCAAAAAGGCTTTGTTTTGTGTGCAGGAAGAAATTATTAGTATCATGTATTTTAGTCTTTCTGCTTACTATCATATCTGTAGACAAAGTATATTTCTTTATTGATTCACGCCTTCCTGCTTTAATATGCCACCTGCACAAAGCAAGTTCTTACAGAAATAGCAATTGCATAAGAATTCTGAGTTTGTTCTGTAGTACAAGACAGCACAGCATGGGCTGCCCGTTCTCCCGTAAGGTTTGAAATTTTGATACTTCTTCAAGGCAAACTCGGGGTTTTCAGAAAGTGGAGAGGGAGTAAGAGCTGTTAGAGACAAATGACTGTGAGCAGTCAGCTCTGATAATGCAGTTTCTCAAAATGTTGGTTTGTGTTTGGAGTATGATGGGATTAATTTAGCTATTTATGATATATTCTGCTTTTACTTTTATAATGCCAGTGACCAAAATTGCTTTGTATCTAAGTAGAATTTAAGGACTTAATCCTCCAGGGGACGGAGGGAGAGATATTCTTCCTACAACAAATAACATTTATCTTTAAGAGTGGGTTCGGGAGAAGGGATGATGTTTGTTTGGGTGGGTAGGCATTGCTCTTAAAATGTCTGCTGCATGTGAGCTTTAATGGATTCAAAGAACTCAACTATGAGAAGGAATTTACTAGTTTTTGATGTGTAAGTCACAGTCTGCTGGATTTTATTCTCAACCTTTTTACTAGGAATTGTCTCTCTAAAGGAACTTGCTTTTGTAATTGTTTATTACTGTTAGAGGGATACTTCTCCATCAGTAAATAAATTTCTTGCAGAAGAGAAACATATTAATGTAGAAGCATTAACAATATAGAGCTGTCAGTAGCTTCTTTATATGGGAGAGCTTTGAATTGCTTCCCAAACTCCAATTGAGCTTGCAATTTTTGCTGTTAACTTAGTGAACTTGACTGTAAAGGATATTACTTTACCACCTCCAAGAGATTTCAGGGGTTAGTGAATTTGTGATGAAGAAGTGGAAAGTTCCAAGCATCCCTATTTGCTGCAGTATCATAGTGTCTTATCAAAATGTGAGCACTCAGGGGCTTTGAGACCCAAGCTGTGGCTTATCCTGCACTAGCAGTTTGATACTGACACTTGTCTGTTGCACCTTCTCACTAGCGGAATTGGCAGAATAACTCTGCAGAAAGGAGTAAATGCTGGTTACCTGCATTGATAGTTATGCCTACCAAACTTCCTGATATGGAATGTGTTTTCACATATTACTTGTGATTAGTGCAGTGGCCTGATAAACCATGGATGCGTGATGCCAGTTGAGGCTTATCAGTCAACTCTGTTTCAGTCCTTTAATGGTTCCCTGATGCTTAAACCATTCCTTTGCTCTTACTGTTCCCACTCACCATTGATTACTTAGGATTGATTGAAAGTGCAATTGAAGACCAGCCTGGGAAAGGTAGATGTTGCACTCAGTGAAGCTGAGCTGGAATGATACCTGCAAGATTCTGCAGGATTCCAGCAAGTTGTATTTTCCTGTTGAAGCAAAGGCAAACTCAGTTGAAGAGCATAATGAAATCAGTATGAGAGGGGAAGAAAATTGCTTCAGCCATGGTGGTCTGAACCACTCTGAAGTGAGCATTTCTCTGCAGGCTGCTTCCTAGGAGAACATGTCAAGTAATTCACCGAGTGCCATCCTAGTGCTAGAGTGGCAGCATCTAGAGCTGGAAGAAGAAAATTATGGCAACTTTTTGCTCTGTGTGTGTTTTGTCATTATTTTGGGTTTGAGTTTTTTTGTTTGTTTGATATGGCTCGTGTTTGGTTTGGAGTTTTAATATATAAATAATTAATACAGTGTATGGCATGTTTAAACCTCATATTTATTATTTCTGGTTTTATTGAGGATGGGTTTTTTGTTTTGTTCATCATACTTCTAGTGACTTTTCCTTTTCTTCTTTTGTTACTACTAGTTTCTAAACTGTTATAGGCCAGTTTGCCTAGTTTTTTGGTTGATAGAAGATATTCTACAACACTTTTAACATTATGGTGTGGTCAGACTATCATTACTGTGCTCTCTATATCTTAGGAAATTGTTTAATCCTTCTCTGAAATTTTTTGGGAAGTGTCTTTCTGCTGATCCTTATACCGGGATATGAGTATGAGAAAATGGAAGAAGAGAATGTATAGAGAAATTACATTTCTGTGGACTAGTACAGAAATCCATCCCAGAAACTGTTCCTTTGAATGAACTCTGTAGTAAAACAATGGATATTGCAACTTTCAGAGAAGAGCATATTCTGAAATCTGCTATTGTCCAGTAACTTTCTCCTTCCTTCTGAGAAAAAAAAAAAAAAAAAAGTAATTTCACATGTTTTCTTAACTATTCTTGTTATATTGCTTCAGATAGATACCAGTGTCCAAACCTGGATCATGGGAGAAGTATTCAAATTGCATAATAAGAGATTTGTTTGTGTTTCTTTTCCACAGTTTGTTAATAGAAAGCCTGATTGTTTTTCTGAGTAATCTGTAAAGCAGTTAGTAGAGTTTTAACTTCTGTAGGCTGATTTGCACTCTGCCAGTTAGCTTGGAAAAATAAATCAGGCTGATGTAATTTGATCAACAGGTATCACAGGCTTTTTAGTGAGGTGGTGGTGTTTGGGTCCTCTGTCCTTACCCCCGTTTCTTCAAATATTTCAGTCTCTATCTTGGAGATAAGATACTGCAAGTCTTTGTCCACAGGATATGTGAGAGGATTAGAACTAGGCTGTAATGCATTCACAGTTATTAGATTGCCAAAAATTAGGAACTGGTGTAATGTAAAGGAGGTGCTGGAAGAACATCCAGGCTAGTTTTGGATTTACACCTTAATTAATGGCAGTCACATTTGTGGGGAGGGTCTAATGAAAAGTTAATTATTTAAGATTATTTATGAAGTTAGGGATGAAAGTATTTCTGATTCTACCCTTATGGCTGTTCTAATGGATTGACAGGAGATATTTCTGTGTCATGAACTTCAGGAACTGACCAACTTGACTAACTAAGCCCATGCTCATGGATGAGGGTGAATAATCTTTTTAACAAAAGCTGATTTTATCCATCATACGTTAAGTATTTATTGACTTAGAGTAACAGGTTTATGGGTCTTTGAACTTTCTGATGGTCGTTTTTGTTATCAGAAAAGGAACCTGACTCAATAATGTCAAACCAGACCGTGCAGAAACAAACCAAACCCTTTCTAGTTGGCAGGAAACCAGATTATAACAAATGCCTTTTCTGCCTGAAGAGCTATATAATGTCTTGTTGACTGTCATTCTTAAAGTAGGGAATTGTAAAAGCATTGGAGTGGGAAAGCGTCTGGATAATTCTGACTTTCAGTTGCCGTCAGAGTCCTTGGGACAGTACCTAATGTTTGAGTACAGGTGGCTCTGGTTCTCCAGGCCAGTAGCTCTGGGGGAGTGAAGGCTGAACAGAGAGTTGTCCCAGGCAAGCAGAGGAAGCATGTTCCATGCTTCCATGGCAATTGTTCTCATCTCCTGTGGCTTTTCACAGTTAAGAATTTCACTGAAACTTACTGAATAGTCCAGTCTGATCCCATCCTTTTCCTTTGGAAATAGTATATATTTCTGTTTATAAATTGATGACGCTTTCCTCTAATCTTAAATATTTAGTGGTAGAATTAAGAACTATTACTGTTGCAAGGAAAAGTAAGATTTTTGGTGTTTTGTCATCAAAATGCATCTTGTACAACTTACTGCTGCCAAGAAATATAAAGTGTGTGTAAAACTTTTAGAAATGTTACTATGTTCAAAGGAAACTTTGACACTAAACTTTGTGTTTTAGTAAAACAGTTACATAAAATTTTCAATTCAAGAGGCAAAAAATGATGCCTGTTTCTTTCTTCTCTGGCAGGTTTGCAAATACTACCTTTGTGGCTTTTGCCCAGCTGAATTATTTACAAATACCCGTTCTGATTTAGGTAGGTTTATGTCATGACGTTTTTATTCACAGAAAAGTAATTACAGTTGAGCTTTTGTTTGCAAACTATATTTTTATTGTTAATTGCTCTGTCAAAACACTTTGATTTTTTTTTTCTTCATTTCAAGGGTTGCCAATGATACAGTATGCTAAAAGTAATATTTATTCCAGATCCTACTTTGTCTAAATGAAAAAGCTTCTTAATTTTTTTTTCTTCCTGTATAAGCTAAGTTACTGGGTGTGGGGTGCTTTTCTCCTGCTCAAGTGGCAGTTTCTAGTTTGAGTTCTCTGCCTGGGCAGGGTTTTAACCTGGCTTTGTGTGACTATATATGGTTGAGCTGCTTTACCTAAAGTAAAAGACTCACTTACTGTAATAGTTATTTCTGAAGATCAGCTCTAAATTACTGGTAGTTGATGGCTACGTGTAGCACGTAGTTTGGAGATGTTAATTTAGCAAAACCAGACTTTTTGTCTTAGTGGTAGTTTTTAAGTCTGTTGAAGAGTTTTAGAGTCTGGGGAAGGTGAGGAATTTTAACACAGCCACCTTCATTAATTCAGTGCACATACCTCCTAATTTACTCTGAAGATCTGTTTTTCAGTAGCCAGTGTGTTGTATAGAACCCTGGAAATGAGAAAGTGCCTGATGAAATTTCCCTTCATATGTAATTTTTTCTTTTTTTGTTCTTTTTTTTTTTAAAGCCCCAGGTTTTTAGGGTGTTACATAGTTTGTATATTTGTATATACATAGTTTGTAATTTACTGATGTAAAACTTGATCTGGAAATTTTTTAACACGACTTCATATGTAGAGTCTCTTTTTTATAATTACTAATGATGTTGGCATTCTTTTTCTTCAGTGTGTTTTTCAAGCTCCAAGCAAAGGAAGCAGACAGGCAGAAGCATAAATGTTTTTGTGAAATGTTTATAGTTCTGTTCTGTCATGATGCACAAACAAATGTTGGTGGAATATGAATACAACATTTAGGAATGCAAACTTAAGCTATTTGTGTTGTCATCTTAGGTCCTTGTGAAAAAATTCATGATGAAAATCTACGCAAACAGTAAGTTTGTTGTTGATATGTTAAAGTAAATAGAGTTTCTGGTATCCTTGCAATTTGTTAATAACAGCCCAAACATTATTAATTACTTGCTCTTTTTACTTGCAAAAATTGATTTAAATTTTTATTTAAATAAAAATTTGCTTATTTAAATATGTAATATTCTCTTACTATGAGCAAGAATTTATAATACTGTGTGTGTTGTTACTTAATTTTCATCTATTACAGATTGATGTGAACTCTCATTTTTAAAATCTTTTCTCAGGTATGAGAAAAGCTCTCGGTTTATGAAGGTGGGCTATGAGAGAGACTTCCTGCGCTATTTGCAGAGCTTGCTTGCAGAGGTGGAGCGCAGGATCCGGAGGGGTCATGCTCGTTTGGCTCTGTCACAGAACCAACAGTCTTCTGGGGTGAGTCTACAGGAGTCATTGAGGCAGCTTTTCCTGTAGGTAGCATCTTCAGGGTCTTACCTATTCAGGTGAAACTTACTATTATCCAGAAGATTCCCGATGAATAAGATTTTTCATCTGTTAGCCAGCAGATTGCATCTGGCATTAATGGATGAGCCAAGTGACTCCAGAGCCACGAAGAGCTGTCTCTTGTTTCCTCAGAATAAGTATCTATCCTCTACCTATCAGGTGCTGTCTTTACCCTGACAACCTTAGTTTACCTTCTCTCTGCTAGTTGCACATTCCTCCCTCCCTGCACTAGCAAGCTGTATCTTTTCCCCTGATGGATTTGGAGCAGGGTCTGTGGCCTGTGCTCTCTGAGTTTTGTGACTGCCAGGACAGCTTTGTTCTTTCTGCTGCCCCACCTCACTGTTCTGTAAAAAGTCCTATTGCTTCAGAAGGAGCTGTGGACAATATCAAGTTGAGAGATAACCACTTGTGGAGCAGAGGTGGGAGGGTGCCAATAAGTCTATTTTGGCAGCCTGCAGAGAGGACACTGCTAACAAATACATCTTTGAAGTGAGATTCTTTTTGCATTTTACATTCAGAGATTGAAATTTAAAGCCTACAGAACCTCTAAGTCATACTTGAATGTCTGCAACGATATGTAATAGCTGCATGGGAGTATCAGTGTTTAAAGTTAGGACTTTGAATACAGTTTTCTTGCCTTTTATGGGCCAGGATCTTGGGCCATTTTTGTTGATTTAGGAGGAATTAGTGTGACTAGACTTAACAAGGATGGAGTAAATTGTGTCGAGGAGTATTTTATATTAGACTAGACTATTATTAGTAGCTTCTCGTGGGAGAAGAGGTCAGGGGGAGGTTATTCCCAAAGTGTCTCTGGAATATGAGAAGACATACATTTGTGTGTTTAAGCTATTTTAACAAAAGAAGAATACAAAACCAACAAGGATAGAAAAAAAGCCCCAACTCACTCTTGTGCTTTTTGCAGGGAGCAGGACCTACTGGTAAAAACGAGGAGAAGATTCAGGTGTTAACTGACAAAATTGATGTACTGCTTCAACAGGTGAGGGGTTTTTAACCCCCATGAGAGAGATCTCTTGCTTTTGTTCCTTGATCAAAAAATAAACTTCTAATGTTTTTATTGCCTTTTAGATTGAAGAACTAGGTTCAGAAGGAAAGGTGGAAGAAGCACAAGGAATGATGAAACTCGTTGAACAGTTAAAGGAAGAGAGAGAACTACTGAGGTCTACGACTTCAGTAAGTAATGTGTTCATAGTTCTGTGAGACACACCAAAATTTGGTGCACAGTACATTCTAAATAACCATCTCCTTCCACTGAAGGCATGCAAGGTCTGTGCAGAATTCATTACATACTAACAGGACATTTGGCTGTGTTAATCCAGTGTATTGATTAGGCATTCTACCTTGGGAGTGGACTTCGTGCACACAAATTATGAAATTACTCACCCAGCAGTCCTGGAGGAGAGTTTGCACATTCCTCTAGTTGAGGTCTCAGTTAAACTTTGCCCTGTGACCTCTGCAATATAATTCTACTGAACTACCAATATAACTGTTACAGAAAGCCCTTGAGTCAGGGCTGTGACTGGAGCTGTGACTGGGCTGTGACAGACATCTTTCAGTAGAGCCTGGGATTTGACAACAATAACATAGAGTTATAAACGTCTTCACTGACTAAAACTTCTCTTTTGCCATATCAAATATTCTTCTTTTTTCAGACAATTGAGAGCTTTGCAGCCCAGGAAAAACAAATGGAAGTTTGTGAAGTTTGTGGAGCCTTTTTAATTGTCGGAGATGCACAGTCCAGGGTAGATGACCACTTGATGGGAAAGCAGCACATGGGTTATGCCAAAATAAAAGCTACTGTAGAAGATTTAAAAGTAAGTATTTCCTCCAGTTACTGAAATGAAAAATGCTTGGAGGTTTTGTAACGTACCTAAAAGGCTGTCCAGTGGATTTTCTCAAGAGGGTGAAACACTCCCAAGAAATGGAATCTTCTACTGTGCTTTCACGTATGTAATTTGTTGTGACATTACATACAAGCAAAGATGTTGATTCAGGTGGGAAATTTTATGGCCTTTTTAAGGAAATGTAGTGTGGCCTCTGTTCTTGTGAGGGTGACAAGCAAAAAAAGGTTCTGCGAGACAAAGGATTTTCATTTCAGGGATTTTAGGAAGCACTCTCCCTTGTTTGGAAGATAAAACTAAACTATTTTAAAAGTTTAGGCTTTTACGTCCTCAGAATCTGTAAGCTTAAGTGTCTTGAGTAATCTTCATTTCTTCCTGTGAACTTGTTTTTTAAGGAAAAGTTACGAAAAAGAACAGAAGAGCCTGACCGTGATGAAAGGTTGAAGAAAGAGAAGCTAGAACGGGAAGAGAGGGAAAAAGAGAGGGAGCGGGAAAGAGAAGAGCGGGAAAGGAAGAGACGACGTGAAGAGGAAGAAAAGGAAAAAGAGAGGGCTCGTGACAGAGAGAGACGTAAAAGGAGCCGCTCACGGAGCAGGCATTCAAGCAGGACATCTGACAGGAGGTGCAGCCACTCACGAGACCACAAAAGGTCAAGAAGCAGAGAAAGAAGGCGAAGCAGGTACCTCTGTGTGTTTCTCTTAAGTATTTTCAGGTGAATTTCCAAAAGGTAAAAATCCTGTGAGGACTTACCTGTCAGTCTGAGTTACATCACTGATTTGTTAGCTTCACTTAGGTCTTTCTTCTTAAGTGAAGGCACACCTTATTGGTTCTAAGGATAAGCAAGTTTTTGCTGAGTGTCGCTGTCTTCTCTCTGTTTTTGGAACATGAAACCATAGTGGTGGAAGTGGCTTTATGAGGGAGCTTTCAGCAAACAAAGAATGCTCCCAAAAAATACGGTTTCTTGTTTCTTCCTTCAGCTGGTCTTTATTTCATGGTGGTAGATACTTTTAAACTATGTAGTTAAGTGTTTCAGTAAATGAAGAGGGCATATTTCTTACGTACTGGGAAATATTTCTATACAATATGTTAAGATGTGGCTTCTGCAGGTAATCACTGTATTTAAAAGTGCTACTGTTTTACTGTTTAATATTCTGAGTTAGAAAATAGCAGCTGAGATTTACATTTTTGAAATTCTCTCTGAATGTGAAGGAGTCGTGACCGGAGGAGAAGCAGAAGCCATGATAGATCAGAAAGGAAACACAGGTCTCGTAGTAGGGACAGGAGACGGTCAAAAAGCCGGGACCGAAAATCCTACAAGCACAGAAGCAAAAGCAGAGAGCGAGAACAAGACAGGAAGTCAAAAGAAAAAGGTATGTTTGTATAAAGACTGAGTTCTTAGCAACTTCTGAAATGAATATTTTCTTAGAGTGTCAAAAGCTGTTAGCTTTTCAATGAGTGCCTGAAAGTTCTTAGTACCAAATCAGACCTCGTTGTGAAAGGTGTGTGTGTTGCAGTAAGCAATTTGAAACATTTTGTTCTTTTCAGTTACGTTCACTACACATGTGTGCATACTTACACCCCAGTGTCCTTCTCTTACCTGTTGCACTTTGTCTGCAGATGAAGTGTGTAAGGATTTTTATATATTTTAAGACCTGTTTACCTTTAGAAAAATGTAATCCTGTAATCATCATTTTCTAAGAGTGAGTGTCTTATAGTCCTACTCTTAGTGGATATTTGCAATTAACCTTTGCAGGTGCATGTTTTGTGGGAGGTTGGTACCTTGCTTCTCACCTGTACCACCTATTACTTCTCAACACTATCATGTTTCCTTTATTATCCTTTTAACAGTGCTTTTAAGTTTTTTCCCAATCTATAAGTGCAGTCCAAGATAAATACTGCAGAATCTCTGTGATGCTCTAAATGACAATTTCTGCCTTCTGCCCAGTCTCCTTCTCTTCTCCCCCACCTTTCTCCTTTGTTTGTTTGTTTGTTTGTTGTTTAAACAAAGTGAGTTTTGCTTTGTCAGTATTCAGATGAGTCTCAACAGAAAGCTGTGTTAGTCTTTGGAATGGTTTTGTAGCTGTACGTTCCATGTACCACAGCATTCATGGTGCCTCACTGTTTCACCAGAGGCTGAGGCTCAGAAACTTTAACTAAGATTACAAAGAGCTACAGTGAGAACACTGTACATTCACATTCTGTGAGAAGATACTAATTCACTGTTATTGCTAAATTTCCCCCTTTAAAAATCTTTTGGAACTTCTGTAGGAACGTAATACTTCTGGCTCTGGTGGGGAGCTCACTAATGGCCAGTCCGAAACAGCCACCCCACTTCATGGGCTGATCATCAGTAATGGATGAAACAATTGTGTTTCTAAGGTACTTTTGAGGTTCTCTGGAATGAAAGGTGCTCTGTGCATGTGTCTGGGTTGCATAGGCCTGTCTGCTTGACCCTTCTCTATATTTATCCATTGAATTGGTTGCCAAAATGTTGGTAATGCTTCATGTATTTCTCTTCCCTGACTTCCTTGGACTGTTTCAATTATTCTGGTTTCTACTGTGGGACACCTTTAGTATTGATTCTTCTCTCATTTTCCTTTGCTGTGTAAGAGAGTGGGTTTGTTGCTTGCTTGTTGGCAGTGGAAATTATATGCGGGCTTTAAACTCAGATTCAGTATTGTAGCCTATATTTGTCCATTTGTTACTATTCCTACCTGATTTTTTGCCTGCTTTATGAACAGATTTCTGGTACTTGGTGAAGAATGTCCTGTTCTCCTGAATGTGTGTTATCTATGCATATAAATAACTTCTCTTTTTATTCAAATTTGGTCTGGATTTGAGCTTTTCAGTTCTTTCCTTAATCTTCCCATAAATAGAGGAGCTAGTGAACTCTCTTCAACGTCTCAAGTATTTTTAGTTTTAACTTGACTGATTTCCTTGCTGGCTGTTTTATTTGCTGCTTGCTACTTTATTCCACCAGAAATTAGAACAGTGAGGTGATGCTATGAGCTGTGACGAAAATCCCACCTGGGAAAATAAATTACTTTTTTTGACTGTGCCATCCTAACATTTGTAAAAGCACAAATAAGCATTAGAGCAGGACTGCAATGCTGAAGAAGTTTGTGATTTTTCCCTTTGTTGGGAAAATCTTGTTAACAGAAAAAAATATAAAAGTGGAGGGAAGGAAGGAAAAAACCAAACCCAGTAGTAGTTACTAAGGCAGCACTGAATTTCTGTACTGAAGCTGTAAGCACCATTGCATCGTCATATTTGCAATGTGGCACTGTAGATAGGTAGTTAAGAATAAAGCTTTTAGATTGATATATTTGAAGTGTGTGGCTTTTGCACAATAGTGACTTCAAAGTTAAATTTTAACTTAGTACATTGGGAATCTTGTCTTCAGAATCTACTTGTCTTTATAGCCACCACTGATCTGCAGTTGTAAAAGTTAAGTAGCAAAGGCTGTAACTACTCTTGGTAGTGCCTTTCATCTGGAAATCTCAGACTGCTTCATAAACATGAATATTAACATTGAAAAACCCCAAGGAACAGTTTACCAAGACTTGTGTACAATTGCACATTAAATTAGTCCCACTCTATGAAAATTCAGAAGTCCTGTTTTCTTGTTCACTAAGATACTGTAGAAGACAGCAACCAAGGTTATAAGAAAAATGTATGTGTAAAAATGGGGGCACTGTTTTGTGACACAGATTTTAGGGCCAGAGATACCTTTGCTAAAGAAAGGAGCCACCAGCCATAAACACCAGCTCAGCATTAGCTTAATATAAACCAGTAGAATACACCTACTGTTCAAGTTAACAAACTTCAGAGCAGATGGAATAAATGGGGGGTTTTGATAAAACAAAAATTACTTTCCAAGTACCTTCATTTTATGAAGGGTTAATACTGGAATGGGCCTCTAGACCACTTTGGCTTGGCTTTCTATCTTCCCTAATCTGGATTCTGATACTTATATACAAATAATTATGATCATGTTTTAATGTTAACGATTAAACCTCAGCAAATACTGCCAGAACACCTCAGTAATACTGGATATTATGTTTGATTTTTTTGAACCATAAAGCAATTCACTTTGTTATGATAAAAATTCTCACAAAACACATCTCAGTTACCCACAAAACTCAATCAGAAGAATGTGTGTGTGTTTAATCAGGAAGCAAAGTCAATATTATGTGATTATACCTAATAGATCACAGCTGAAATAATACACCCAGTTCCAACAGAAAACTAATTTTATGTGCTTTCTCTCTTACTGATTAAAAATACAGTGGAGGAACTTAACTTCTTGGAGATACTCTAGGGTTTGAAAAGTTATTGGGCTATATGTTGAATACACTTTTTCAGATCTGCTTGGCAAACTGGAGGTTTGGTATGGTATACCTATTTTAAGACTAAAATTTTTAGAAGAGTTTGAACTTTCATACCACAGTTTATTAGGTTTTTTTAACCTTAAACAAAATTATCCTTCCTGACCACATTCAAGACACAAACAAGACAGAACAAAACCCTGCACACTGCACATCCATAGGGCTATTAAGATCTACCATATCTACATAGGACAGAAGATAAGATTATTGGACTGACTACTAGTCCTCTGCGGGGAAACAAGACTACTATTCCTCAGTGGATCCACGTGTGCACCGGAGATACCTTTAAGACACAAAAAGAAGACTTTTTAACAAGGTTAGTTAGAGTGCAATCTACCTGCGGAGTTGCCAAATTGAGGGCAGACAGAGCCAAACTGACTTAGTCCTTCAGTCAGCTGGGTGATGTTGCCGTGTACTTCCTCCAAGCATCCTGCACTGGATGTGCTGCTGCAGGTGAATCCTCACTACTGGTGGTTATTAGGCAGTTGCCCTTATTTCTCTGTGAGGGCTTTACCCTATCCTTTTGTAGTCTGTTATAAAACAGAGAAGTTGGGATGTTGCTGTTCTTTTAAAGCTTAATTTCTTGCTTTGTATCCTGGAATATAAAAGTGTGTTATGCCAGTCTAGGTCATAATATTACTTAAAATAGTTTTTTCAGAGTGTTCGATCTGTGTGCTCCTGTGTCAGGGATATATCTATCTATTTATATTCATTGTTTTGATTGCCCAGATAGCAGGAAATAATAAGAAAAAAGAGCATGAATGTTTTTCTGTATGATGACATCTGAGAGGTTGGTTTTTTGGATTTTTTTTTTTCTCTCCAGAGTATTTTTACTGAGCAAGAGTTGAATATTATGGTGTGAAATAATACAGCAGGAATTGGTATTTTTATTAAATTTGCAAATACTGAATTTACAGATGAGGCACGCAGCTCTAATATTGAATGTTTTTCTTCCCATGGAAATATTTTTACTTCTGGCTTCCTTCCTTCTTTGAAGATTGAGTTTTTAGTGTAGCAAATGCTTCAGTGAGCTTCCCAATTAATTATCAAATTGAGGGGCTCCTTCCCCCGCATCTTACTGTTTCTTTGCCTTTGAAAAAAAAAATGATTTTTTTATATCTTCCAAGCTGTCTCCCCAAGCCCTTTTAATGAGTTGTTTATAAATGACTGCTGTTTTTATAAAATTGAGAATTAACAATGCTGACAAATGTGCAGCTTCAAATTTAATTTTGGTTGTCACTGATCTCCACCAAGCTGTCAGTACTTAATATTTTTTCCCAAAGTATTTGATAGTTTGAGATTACTAGTTTTTAATTGGGAAGTATCAATTTCTTTGATTATGCAGTCAAGCATTATCCCACCACTCTTTTCTGATTCTCTTTCAAGAACCATAATTAACAAGAATTATAAACCAAAGCAAGCCATACACAATCAGAAATCAAAACATGGGGACCAAAAGAGTCCCATAATAAGTAAGGAAGCCATGCACCATAATTACACATCTGCCTAACCTCTTTACCCCAAATTTCTTCATTTTGACAGAGAGCTGAGTAGCTGCCTCTGTTAGGAGGTCTGACCTTTCTCCTGTTCTCCCACCCTGTACTGTCTCCTTCTACCTTTATTTTGTCCCCTCTCCATTCCAGCTTGGTAGTCTGAAGCCTATTTCTGTAACTTTTGAATATTACTGTTATTACTATAGAAAGTAATTGTCCCATGTTGTATGCAGTATATATCTCACATGTACAATGTTTGTTTTTACTTTGAAATCCATGGTCAATGTCTTCTTTCATGGCAGAAAAGAGGGGATCTGATGATAAAAAAAGTAGTATGAAGTCCAGTAGTCGAGAAAAACAGAGTGAAGACACAAATACAGACTCGAAGGAGAGTGAGACTAAGAATGAGGTCAATGGGACCAATGAAGACAATAAATCTGAAGGTGACACTCAGTCCAATTAAAACTGATCTGATATGACCTCAGATCAGACAGAGGTAAGTGCATTATTTCAAACTTTGATTAGGGCTTTTTGTTACTGTTTAACAGTGCAGCGTAAGTATGCACAGATGAAGATGGAGCTAAGTCAAGTGAGAAGACAAACTAAAGCACCTTCTGAAGGAAATGACAGTGTAGTCCTGCAAAACGTTTTGAGGTACATTGTTTTGTCTCAGCTATTTTGTAGCAGACTCATGCCCCCATTAGTGTGCCTCTTTGGGACATATTTGTAATATAGTCACCATAGAAAAATTAATTATCCTTTTTTATTTTTAGGGATTTTGTTAACGTTTTTGTTTTTTTTTTAAAGTTGAACTGGTTTTGTATTTAAGTCCATATTGTGTTGGTACATCAGCAGAAACTTTTGCTTAAATACTTAATATTTGAGGCACATGTTGGACTACATTGTTTTTCATATAAACTGCTAGTATTTCTTTGTCAAGGATGTTTCTAGTTTTTTTGCTTTATTGCCTTGCATTCTAATGCAGTTTGTTCTGTAACTCGAGAGCCAGTAGCATTGGATTGATGGAAGTGTAGGGTTTATGAATTATTGCAGCTGACTACCATACCTCACACAGCGTTGGTGTTGTGAGCGGCCCATGAAAAGCCAAATTAAAAATCAAGGATTCAGTCAAACTAAGCAGGTACTCATGCCAGGTACTCCTTTCTCTACCCACATCCATGTTTGAATGCTGTTGCCTGTAATCTTTAAGCTTACTGTTGTGTTTTTGATTTTGAAGCTAGTGAAAAGGACTTCTTGTGTATTGTGTGAATACTGTAAATCTGATGTTAACAGAATGGAATTTTCTTTCAACTGTGTGTAGGGATGCAGTGCTGCCCAGAATTAGATATCTTTAAAGAGTTTAAAATGCAATAAACACTACATAATATTCGCCTTGTTACTTTCAATGCAATTCAAGTCTTTTAAGAGGTATGTGCTTAATATTTCCTACTGTGTAGGAGACTTTGCAGTCACCCATAGCACAGAAGAGTGGAATGGCTGGTAACAGGCTTGTAAGGCAGATGTAAATGCAGAGACAGGTGCCACCAAATGATGGCAGTGTTGATAGCAAGAATGTATGCTGGAAACTGTTTGTGGGAAATGAAGCAGCTAAGCAATAGGCAATTATGTATTGAAAGGATAACTTGAAGTTTTTTCCCCACTCTTGACATAGCTTTCTTACAGAAGGTCTTTAGTTGTATTCCTGAAATAAGGCACTAACAGTGGAGGTGACAGCTGATAAATGAACTTCTTGCAATATAATTTGTTACTGTAGTTGCATTATGTATGCTAGGAACTCTTAAACATTTAATGTTGATATTAAACCATTAATGCTATATCATTGCTTCTAATGCCAGTCATGTTCAATGGTAATGTTTTTGTAGAGTTAAAATGACAGCTAACAACTGGGCGAGTGTATAGGAATAGTAAACAAAATGCTCCTAATGCTGTCTAATTGTCTGTTCTCCCAAAATTTTGCATTATAGGACTACTATGTGAAGAGTCTGTGAAGACAGCGGAAGACAGCTTAAACTGAAGATCTGCTTTTAAATGAGGTGAAAGAAAGCTGTAGTGGCATAGAAAAATATAAAGTTGAGTTAGATTTTTTTTTTAATAAAATTTAATTCAGGACTGGTGTTTCCTTCCAGAGTTCAGAAGGATGTGTTGATAATAGCACATATTCTACTGAGAATATAAGTCCTGTATCCTTCTTTTTCTTTAAGACTTTTTAAGATAAGAAACCAACATAACCTGAACACATGGCTTGCTCAGTGTTTAATTGCAAGTTTTCATTCTTGGACTTCAAAACACAAGAATAAATGTTTAGTATTTGTGTGAATTGAACTAAAATGAATCCCATTTTTACAACTAAGCAATTCCTAGCTTCTTGATATACAAGAAATGGAAATAAAGTATCTTTGAATTTCTGTTACAAATTTGATTGTCTCTGTCATTGAACATTTAATATTAAATAAGCTTCTTTCCTAATAAATTTCTCATGTCTTCAAGCTTAGTTCATTAATTTGGATGCTTAGTTATTCTGTGCTGTTTGTGGGCTTGGGTTTTTTTGGTACCATCAGGATTTAATTTCAGGCTTACTTTTGCTGCAGTTAGATGCTGTTGGGTTCAGTGTCTCCCCAAAAAGTGCCTTTTGCTGCAGTTGGTTAAGAAATTACAGAAATCTTGTAATAAAAATGGTGGTATTAACTCTTTATAAAACAGTTCAACTTCCACAGCACGTTTAGAGAGATGCCACTGCTGAGGCTGATGTTCAGATTGCTTCATATTTGCATTGCAGTATTGGTTTGGGGTACTGATTAACAACCTTGTGCAGCTGGTCAGAACAGACACACAGGCAGGGAGATGTGCCTCATGCTTCCCTCTGAAGCTGTAGTGCAAACAGGAGTGGTTCTTGTTGGAAAAGAACTGCAGTGTGTACTAGTCAGTGCTGTGGCTGTAAGGCAATGAATTTACATTCTTTAAAAAGAGCATTATCTTTTCCATTAGTATTCAGGCCTTGACTGTATATGTAACCAAAGTCAGACATGGACAGAACACCATTGTAACTTGTGCTGATTTATTTGGCCTGTGTGTGGAAGTGCACTTGAGAGGAATCTGCATCTTGGTCCCTCTGGTCAGTAGTGCTAGGTTTTGATACCACATGCAGCCAGCCATGTTCCTTTTGTGACTTCGGTTCTTCTAAACTAGATACAGGGGCACAGGGGATGGAGACTGGGTGTGGCGGTGTTTTTGGGAAAAAATAAAGTGGGAGCTAGTGAAATTTTAACGAAATTCTAATTGGAGACATTAGATGAACAACCTCCTCCTTTGAAACTTGCGAGACAGGACTCAGCCTCTTCCTGGATGTATTACTTCTTTCAGCGGTGAAAATGATTGTCTTGTACCTTCCACTGTGCTAACTTGTTACGGGATTTGCATTTCTCCTTACTTTGCAAAAGTAAAAATGATAAAATGAGGAACCTTGTAGATTAGCCTGGGATTCAGATTCTCACGTGTCTCATAGTGGAGTCTTTAATGCTTTGAAGATGAAGGAAAATTCTTTTTTGCAGAGCATAGAAACACAGTGCCTTTCTTACCTTCAGATATGACTGTACAGACATCTCCACAGAGATTAATCTTTGTGAGAAGTATCTTCAGAGCTTAAGCCCAGGATAAATACCATCCCAGATTTTCTAGGAATGCTAGGCAGAAGGCAAGTAGCTGATTTCAGTAAGCACCTCTTACATGCTTTCTCCATACTGGTTTTGACAGCCTGACAGTCTTTATTAGGTGTTAAAAATGTACTGGCCTATGATTTTTCAAAGTTGCATTAAAATTTTAAGTGTCCTGTCCACTCTAGAGTGATCCTCTTCACATCCTTCTACCCCCTACCCTGAAAAAGGAAAAGATGAAAGTACTTGAAATGGCTGATCCTTTATTATAAGTGAAGAGTAGCAGTGTCAGTTCAGTACAAGTTTGTAGCACAAACAAAAGGCATCCTTGGAAGACCAATAAGTTTTGTCAACTTAATCTCAGTTGTCATTCCAACAGTTCATTGTTCAAAGAAAAAGCCCAATGAAAACCAGCTAACATAGCTACTGTGCCTTAGAGTTTATCAAACTGCATAAAACATACAAAAATACTTCTTTGAATGCATAGATATACTGTTATTGCAGTCAGATTATGAGTAGAGTTTAAGTCTTGACAAATTAACTGTTATTCTTGGTGGAAACTAGAGAAATAAAGCTTTTTAAACCAGCTGCCCTCTAGTAGAATGCTCAGTAATTAGTGGAGACACTCCTTACACTGACTTCCTAAATAAAGGAACTGGAAACAAATTAGATACTCTTACTAATTTTGAGCCATTTAACCACTACTATTTTTCAGACAGTTATTGCACATAATCTGAGCTAGCCTCCAAGCTATGCTGGAGAGATAAATAACGCAATTGTTAAAGTAGAACTTTCTTTCCAAAGCAGGAACCTTAGTTAAGTTTTACTTCATACTGTGTCACAGTCTTGAGCTTCCCAGGAGTTGAATCTGACATTAAAGTAGCTCAGCTCCTGGCTGGAGAAAAACCAGGATTGAGATTGGGAAATTAGCAGGGTTGAGGTGATGGGTGTGGAACATGGAGGAAAGGATGATAATTATTTTGACTGAAGTAAGGAAGAATTTTAAGCCTAAGTAACTTGGTGAAATCCTGGGCCCAGAGTCAAGTATCTCCTCTGCTGACAGAAGGACTTTCTGTCTTTTCTTGGTGTGCAGCAACTTGAGGGAGTCTTCCAGGATAAAGCAGGACATAGGGAGGGTGGCAGCCATGCTGCTTCTACCAGAACATGGTGCTGTACTATTTATAGTTTGACTGTCAACATTACAGTCCATCAGCTGTGCAGAAACTCTGCCTAGTGCAGCTTCATAAAGCAGAGATGGAAGGAAAATCAATAGTTTGGGGTGGGGGGGAGGAGGTGGGAACAGAGGGGAGAAAAAGCAGCTCATGCAGAAAAAGCAAATCCTTCACCCCTCCACCTGCCTCAGGACCCATTTAAGAGTTTTGGTGCAAAGGTCAGCATTGTATTTTTTGGTAAACAAGAAAACTGCCTCCAAAAGTGTAACTTTCCAGGCTGCCATGTTAATCAGGAAAAGCTTCAGGCTGTTTATACTCCAGCAATGCTGTGACTTAAGTATTTTAACCCACAGGTGAATTTTTTCATTACTGACTTGCTTAAATAGAAGTTATAACAGTCTGTAGCTTAACCAGAGTTGTGGTTTTTTTCACACCTCACGAGGAAGAGAAAAAAAAAAAAGTTGAAAGCACCTGGAGGCATTCAGCCCTTTCAGTACTCACCTGGCTGTTACAAGGCTCTGTAACAGTGACAGTAGACTATGCAGGATGTAAAGTTACAAGTTAGTTACTTGTTCGTGGTGTTTTTCCCATCTAGTGGCTCATAAAAGCATTCTGTGTTCCTTCCAGCTGTGATCTCTCATGAGGACACTGCTATGCTTCTCACACAGCAGAAACAACCATCCCCTTGGAACTGGTGTATGAGGGAGGGCCACAGAGAGCTTTCTTGTCTTGACAATACTGACATCTGGTGTGAGTAATGCACAGGCTCACATCGGTCAGAAAGTAAATAAAACCATGGACACAGATTGAGGGTCCCTCCCCATCTGAAACAAGGGCTTCTCTTGAGAGGGCACTTGAACTCAATAGGAACATTTACGAGAGGCTTTTGTATTTTTTGGTGGAGGTACAATATTCTCACAGGGGAAATAAACATTTAAATACTGACATGCTTATTCCAGTTATTTTCAGCCCAGTAAAAGGGTTTCTCCTGCCACTTCTGAGCAGTAAGTATCTCTAGACAACCCGTCTTGGTGAGTGTTTGTGAGGGGCAAGAGATTAAGAACTTGCACATTCACATTTTTAGAGATCATCCATTGTGTGTCTCTTTCATTTAATTTAATGAGGAAGTACACACAGAGACACACAATTTCCTGAATCTTTCCACGAGTCTTACTTGGTCAGAGTGGGTGTGCTTAACAAAATTTTCATATCAATAATTATGTCTTTCATTCCCCCCACTGCCAGATACAACCAATAAACTTACTTTAAATACACTGGAAACATGTGATTTTACTGGACAAATGAGGTATCCCTTGCCTAAATACAGTATCAAGTAAAAAAAACAATAAAAGCAAACAGAATATTAAATATAAAATATTAGTTAAAATAGTAACCCTAATAATAACTTTAGGTTTTACACACACTTAAGTTGCTGCCTTCCAAAGGGCAGCACATGTCACTGTCAGGTGTTCACATTGCAGGTGCAGCTCCCAGGGTCAGTAGGTCAGCTTGGATGCTCTGCTGTTGTAGCATGGCTGCTCCATCAGCGCAGCCGCAGTGTTCCAGAAAGGAGAGCTGTCACTCCTCATAAGGACCAACTCCAGCTCTTGGAAGTCCTGGAGTCTGGCAACATCCTTGTCCTTGTAAGGAACAGACAGAACAACATTATTACTCCTAAAGATAGCTGGTTGTTATTATTTAAAAAATAATGATAGGAAGTAAAAACCAAAATTCCAGGGACATCATACCAAATAATAACAATAAAGAATGAAAAAAAAAATCCTACCAGCATATACGCATTAAAAGTGTAGCAGGTTTGCTTATTGAGGTTTTTCACCTCAAACTTTTTCTTCTCCTTTAATCTCATTATTATTTGGCTGTATCTCTGCATGTCACTTAACCAAGAATTGTGACCACTTTCATTTACAGACCTCCAAAATACACATTTTTGGAACAGACGCACAGTTTCATTTGTTAACAGCATATCTTCAAGTGTTCATATGCCAATTTGTGGAGGTTTTTCCCCTTACTGTTCATTTTTTTTAGGTAAGCAGACAGTGAAGTAGTACTTGGCAATTACATTAAAAGCATCCTAAATGCACTGTTTTGGATACATTTTTTAAAAGTCAAGCTGTAATAGCTCCATAATAGGAGCTAAAATACTCTGCCTATTTGACAAGACTGTTTTTAAACAAGTTACAATGAAATTTTAAAACAGGTCCAGCGTCCCTTTGAATCTGTGAGTTTAAGTCAGTTTTTATTTAACAAAGGTGACACTTTGCCAATGTCTGCAAAGTGAAAAATCAAGTTAATCTCGTTTCCGTTCTTACCTTTCTTAGATGTGTATTGGGTAGTTTTCTTATCTTCTCTACTTGCTCTGGATTAACACCCAGTTCACAGCAGCTCACTCTGAGCAGATCTTGATAGGTCAATAATTGTCTGTCCAGTTCAATCTCAATGAAGTCACTGTCTCTCAGGTTCTGGACTCTGACCTTGAGTACAAGTTCTGACAGAAAAACAAAAGGTTAACAATAGAAAAGACAACAAACTCAAACCTAACACTTACAGTATTTACCATTATCTCCTGAATTCAGGTTTTTTAATACAATCCCCATGATCTGAGAAATACTGTGTAGTTAACAGAAGCTTCCAGCAAAAAAACACCGTGTTAACGCTGTTGAAATTGATCCATCCAGTCACAAAGCTGAGTTGTTACCAAACTACCAGAGCTGAATTTGATGCAAATGTAGTGCAAAATTTAAATGTTCGTGTTACGTGGACTGATCTTTCCATTGTTTTGCAAAGTATTACCATGGTTAAAATACAGTATAACAGACACTTATGTAACTGAGTAGAAGAAAGTTCAGGGCACTTTTGGCCACAGAATTCAACATCTCTGCCTCTATTCTACTAGATTCCGAAGTGATTACTTAACTTCATTGTTCACCCAGTAACTGTAACAGAACTAAGAGACACAGCACCTCTTTACCTTGCATGTTATACGGGAATGTTCCAGCGAAGAAGAAGGGCTGGAAGGCAGGTGCAGGGCTGCTCGGGGAGGTGTCAGGCTGCAGAGGCAAGGCCTGGCCGGATACTCTTGGGGAGCAGAGCCCCAGGCTGGTGGGTGTGACCAGGGGGCAGCCGGGGCTGTAGGGCACCCCTGGGCTGGCACACACTGAGGCTGCAGCGACGGTGGGCATTAGGAGTGGCCTGGTTGCTGCATCCAGTGCTGGGAAAGTCTCGCCACTGCTGCATGACATGGGTATGCAGATGCTTTCAGCTTGAGTTGCTGATGGACAAGGGCTAGTTTCACTCTGGGAAGCAGAAGAGATGGGAGCACTTTCATTCTGGGATTCTGCCAAGCTGCCTGGAATGCTTTCTTCCTTGTAAATCTTAGGAAATGGGTTGGCCAAGTAGTTTGCAACAATGGATAAATTTAAATCCTTCACTCCTTGACATTCAGTTTGTTCCTCTATTGATGAAGTTCAAAAATGAGGGGTAGGGGATGGAGAGAGAAAAAAATCCATCATGTTACTGGATAGATCTTTCTAATTTTGCATATAGTTAGTTTTCCTATTGTGTCTTGAAACTACATCACAATCCAAGATCATCAAAGAATGACACTAATGTTCCAGAAGCATGTAACGCTTGGAGGCCAGTAGCTGTAAAGCGAAAGAAAAAACTATAAATATCTTCAGTATATTCTGTTTTTTAAAAATAAAGTAAGAGGCAGAAATAACCTTTGAAAGACCCATCATTTCTAGCAGTGTTGTTCCAGGGCTTTCAAATGGATTGGATGACCAGTAGTCCTTTATTGAATCTAATTTTAAAATGCTCTTAATAGCACTGCTGTAAATAGTTTATTATGACATAGGTCAGCAAATTTAACCCAGTATTTCTACAAGGAAGTGACTACTTGCTGTAATACCCAAACAAACTCAACTCCTGCAAAAAACAACGGAAGTAAGTGACATTCCTGCCTAAGGATTACAGATTATAAATAGTGATGTCAAAGCAGTTCAGAAAGATCTGCTCAATGATACCACACTCCCAGAATAAAAACTAGGAGACAAGTTAAGTGATATGTGTTTGTTCCCCAAGAAACACATGAAAGCTTAACAGAAAACTAAGATTACTATGAACAGAGTTCATCTATATGTGTTTGACAGTTTAGATGTTAGAAACAGATGAGTTGTTTGCTACAAACTAAGCCCACACCTCACCCAAAAGAAACCAAAAGCATCGTGTAAGAACATGCCATTCCCTCAGGCTTAACTGTTGGAACCTGAGTCATGATTTAGCTGCAACCTTGTGAAGGATAACCCTGCCCTGTTGATGTAAGAGCAGATCAATGTAGAGAGCAATTTAAGTGCAATTGCAGAAGACAGCACATTTCCAAAGGTAAAGCACCTTAGAATTTTAATCTGGAGCACAGTACCTAGATGCTGTTCAGGAGTGTCACACACATCTAACTGGGTTTGCTGTGGTTATGAAAAGAGTAAGATGGCAGAATTACAGGGCAAAAATTAACCATACCAGCAAGTCACACTATAACAAGGTACTCAGAAGGCAGAACTTCCTGAGTGATAAAACTGTTTTGCGGGGATTTGTAGTATTGATCATGGTCAGACCACAACAAATTGTACAATTGTGAAAGCCCCCATTTGCAGTTTGCATGCCAGCTATTAACGATAGCAAACAGGAGTGCAGCAGCACACTTCCCAAAGCATGTCGCTCTTCTGCTTCTTGGTGACACAGCTCAGAACACAAGGCCTTCCTACCTGAAATCCCCACGTCTATTTGGCCAAATATTAATTCCAGTTATAAATCAGAGCTATCTAATGCGATACAATGGTCCTAGCCATGGTTTTGCCAATTACTGCTTCAGATAAAAGCACTAAAAATGTTTTAGTGTTTAGACCAAGCATTTTAGATGACTTTTAGAATGGGAATGGTACCTCCCAAAATCTTGCGGATGTCTCGATTTGATGTTAGCTGTGCTGCCAGCTCTCCCTTAGCAGTGAGGATCTGCTTGTCTGCGCCAGCCTCCAGCAGGCAGGACACCACTTGGGCATGGTTCCGCTTACAGGCCCAGTGCAGGCAGGTCCTGCAGGAAGGAAGCAAAAGGGTTGGGATTCATTGGCCCGGCTCTTCCTCAGCAACCTCGTCCTACCTCATCCGAGTTATGTATAAAGTGATAACTGGGAATAAAGTTTCCTTCATTGCAGCACTTTCTAAAGTTCTGAATCTGTAAGTTATGCAGGGCAGGGCCCTCCTTTGCCTTGCAGCGTGACTCCCACTACTGTCCCACACAAGCGACTGGATGGGGACCTTGAGCAAACACGCAGTTACAGGTGAAAGGAGGGCGACCTGCTTTTATCGTAATCCTCTTTAGCAGTAAATCACCGATCCTCCCGAGATTAGCTTTTCTGTTATTTGCAAATGGGAAAAGTAAGAAACACAAGAGCTGCGTTCCCAGAGCAGCCCCCTCACTCCGCTCCTGATGATGAGTTGGGGGTAGCCCCGAGCCCAAGAACCCCGAACCCCGCCACTGAGAAGGGCAGCGGGTGAAGAGCCGGGCCCAGCAGCGACGCAGGCCCGCCCCTCGTCCCCCGCAGCGCCGGGACCCCGCGCGACGCCGCCGCCTCTCACCAGCCATTGATCTCGTTGCGGGAGTCGATGTCTGCCCCCGCGCCCAGCAGCCGCCGCACCTCCGCCACGTCCCCCAGGGCCGCCGCCTCTCGTAGCCGCTCTTCCAGCTCCCGCGCCTCCGCTGCTCCGCTCATGGCCAGGTCCGGCTGCGGCCCCTCCCCGCCTCTCTGGAGCTCGTCGGGAGGGGCCGGGCGGCCTCAGCGCTGCGGAGCGGGGCCCTTCCCGCCCCGGGGCCCCGTTCCGGCTCTCACGGCTGCCGCCATCTTGAGAGCAGGCGGGCGGCGAGCGCTGGCACTGCCCCGGGCAGGGAACGGCCTTGTTCTGGAGTTCTGTGTCCCGTTCTTGGCTCCTCAGCACAGGAAAAACAAGGAGCTGCTGGAGAGGGTCCAGCGAAGGCCACAAAGATGATGAGGGGTCTGGAGCATCTCTCTGATGCACAGACATTATGGGAGCTGCGCTTGTTTGGTCTGGACAAGACTGAGAAGGGATCTCATCAGTGCATTTAAGTATATCCAAGGAGACAGAGGATGCTGTCAGACTCTTTTCATTGGTGTCCAGCAACAGGACGAGGGGCAATGACCATAAACTAAAACACAAAATGTTCCACCTCAACACTAGGAAGAACTCCTGTACGTTAAGGGTGATAGAGCTCTGGAACAGCTGCCCAGGAAGGCTGTGTACTCTCCTTCTCTGGAGACATTCCAAACCCACCTGGAGACATTCCCGTGTCACCTCCTCCAGAAGAACCTGCCATAACAAGGGGTTGGACTGGATGATCTCCAGAGGTCCTTTCCAACCCCAATGCTTTTGTGATTCTGAGGGCCCCCCACCTCAGACACTGAGATGGGGTCTGGACAGGGTGAAAATCCAAGACTGGAGTGTTTCCTCTGATGAGTTCATCCTACCTTCACCTGACATCCTGAGCCCTGTGTGGGGGCCTGAGGGGAGAGAGCTCCTGGGAAGAGGGAAAAAGCTGCAGGTATAAACTGCCTGCTGGCAAAAGCACGTTATAGAATTATTTAGGTTGGAAAAGACCTCCATGGTCTTTGAGTCCAACCCATCATCTATCACAGTGGCCTTGCCCTTTTTGGGGTGTTTTTTAACCAGCAGCCTGGCTTCTGCCTTCGAGCTCTGAGGCTGCCATGGGCTGGGAAAGGACCACAAGGATGGGTTCAAATCCACGGCTTTCCCCATACACTTCCAGCCCTGGCACCCCCAGTTCCCAGCCCTTCCCTCTGCAGTGTGTTGCTCACATTCTTAATTAAATCACTGTGGCATGTGTTGGGGAGCTCATTGAACTCCAGGCTTTTTGTTTTGGTATCAATGTCTGCCACCAAGGAGCAATTTTCACTAAGATTTTTTTTTTCTTTGCATCTCTTTTAATGCTTACTTTTCTTATTAGTGATATTATTTTAACCTACCATTTAATTTAGGGCTTGGGTTGCTGTTGCTTTGCTCTGCTGTTCCTTCTCTGGTAGTTAAGGCCATTAGGTGAAGATGATGCCTGCAGCATTACCATCCAAACATTTCCTGAATATCACTCCATATAAATGAAGCTTCAAAGCACAAATACTCATCTTCCTTTTAATCAGTCAGGAGAGGCAGAGGCCCACAGGCCAAATGTTTCTCTAAGAGAGATGCAGCCCTGCAAACCACCCTCATGAAAGCAGGAGGGAGAAGCAAGCGGTGACATTTTTAACTACTGTGGCAAAGGTTACGGTGACTCAGTGGCAAGTTTTTCACACCAGATCACATGCTTTTGATCCCATGCAAGAGATTGAACAAAAATTTTGCCCAGCTGCTACCAAAAGACTCAACAAAATGTATGAAAAACAACTGGATTTGGAGAATGATTTGTAAACAACATTTACCTGATGACAACTGCAAATTCAAACCTTAGAGACCTGGAAGACCAGCCCTCAACTGGACACTGCTGTGACCTGAATATTTGTGTTTTAACTCATTTGCTTTTTCAGTAAAGGCATCTTAAATGATCACTCTTTAACCCACAATCTCTTTTGTCTTTTTTCAGTGTCTGTCTGTGCCATAAAGCCATAAAACAAAGACAAGGCACACACAAGTGGAGACCTAGTGATACATTCTAGGAAGCAGAGTGCCCTCTTGCACACTGTGAAAGCTTTAAATCCCGATTATTTACATCTGTAAAAATCCAGTAGGATTAGTGGCAAAAGAGCTTTTCCCAAAGTAATACAAGACAACTCTCAGATGGATGGGGAAAAGCTACTCAGGAGGTGAGTGCAGGAACAGGCCTAAAACTAGGAACACCATTCCTGTGGTGTTCTCCAGTGCCACTGCCACTAGATGTCACAGTGGAACGGCAAGAGGAGCCTGGAGTGTGGCTTTGTGCTTCTTGCTGCAATTGTGAAATGCCTTTAAATTTGTCTTGGCACATCCATAGTGTCTCCATACAGCTTTGATCCTGCAGATTTCAAAGCTCCATGTGGTGCAAAGGGACATTATGCAACATTTCCACACAAGTGCAGGGAAACCCAGTCCAGGGAGCTGCGTTCTTGGGGGTTATGGGCTTTTTTCTTTTTATTTTCTTTTTCTTCCCCCTCTACTTGAGCTCCTCTCCCAAAGCCACACAGGGCTTTTAAGGACTCTAAGCCAGTGGTTATGCACTGAGATGTTCTCTCTCACGCTCTCTTGGGATGAGTATCCTACTCTGTTGCACCTGTGCCAAGCCTTGTTAAATGGAGCTTGGGTTCACCATTGCTTAGTTACACAATGTACTTCTCCCTGGAGTCATGAGATCTCCTCCTGCAAGGAAGGCTGTGTGCAAGAGGATTAGCAGCGAGTTCACTTGACTCAAACCTCCCCACCGCCGACATGAACCTCCTGCTCATGCCCCACACATGGAGCCTCAGACCCCCTTGGCACTGGTGTCACATTCACCAGCTCCCAGCAGAGCCAAGAACTTGTCCTTTCCCTGCTCCTTTCCCATATGATAGCTGGGTTTGTGTCTGTACCTATACAGGGCACACATGCACACACAACTCCCTGCCAAGAGCAGCAGGACATGCAGGATCTGTAGACATGGGGCAGGTGTCAGCTGAGTGCTGGTCGTCACCTTTGGAAGCTGCTGGGAATTGCACATGGTGCTCATGGCTGGAGCAGCCGCTTTGCCTCCCAAATGTTAAATGACCTTGGCCTTCAGTGGGAACACGCTGAGCTCTGAGCCTGTGTCTGGAGCCCAGGTCGGTGATGTTTTGGGTTTTTTGTGATTTACAGGTGCTCAGTGCTCCATGTTCATCAGCCTTGGGCACTGCCCTGAGCCCGTGGCTTTGCCTGGCAGAGCCAGCACCTCGCTATCACAGCCTTGCAGTGACCACAGGGGAGGTTTGGGCCAGTCTTTGTTCCCACAGCAAGCTTTCCAGATTTTGTTGGTTATGTGTTCATATATGTCTTTATGCAAGCTTTGACTGTGACTGATCCTCTGAATTAGTTTTTTTCTGCTTTTTTTGGAGAAACTATGGTCTGTCTGTTTGCTATTTGCTCCTGTTTTTTTTAAGGCTTAGGAAGATTTTTATTCCCGTTGAATGTCAGGTTTCATTCCCCACATAACTCCATTCCTCCCATTAAACCAACTTCTCAGTCACTGAAAGTTATGATTAAACATATTTTTAAAGGCTTAATTCCCAGTTACACAGTGATACTGACAGCTGTACAATCATATTTGAAACACTTGGTCCCCACCCAACCCCACCAAAACAATGTTTCTGGCAATTTAAACCAACAGTGTGATAAATAAGATTTAGGTTCAGAAACCTTAAATATTATACTTAATGCACACTCACAGATTTACCTGTTTACCTGTTACCTGATTAAGGCTCGGGGAAATGGAAGGATTGGTGGAGAATAAAGATGAAATTAAAAGTCAAGCCTAATATTCACTTAGATTTAAGCTAATCTATGCTGCTCACACTGGGCCTTTCAACGAGTTTGAAGGCAGAGGAGACAATTTCAAAGGAGGAAGTCAAAGTCACATGGGAGAAGCAGTTTATGCTATACCAGTTTTTGTGCTCACCCCTTGGAAGCCCCCTCTGAGGGTCTGTAGGTGAATTAGGTTAAATTTAAACCTCCATGTTATCAAGTCTGAGCCTGTGTCACTCAACACTCATTTCATGTCCATGGGGGGGAAACATGCAGCACAGAGGCAGATGCATCTCCTCCCAGGGCAAGGGTCTAATATAGCACAGCCAAATCAACCTCTGGAGATGCCCCTTGTGTTCTAACCCCTGCCAAATGATCCAAACAGAATGAGATTTGAACCAAAAAATTTCCAGCTGCCTACTACCAGGCAAGATGAGCACCTGAGGCAGGGTGGATAGGGCTCTACTCAAGAATAATTGCTCTATTTTTGATGAGATAAAAAAATCCTTCCAGTGAATTCCAGAATTGCAGAGAACTCACTCGTCATCTTTCTTTTGACCATAAATGATAGCTTTTTCACTAAATCACCTGGAAGGAATTGCTACACTGATAGTGCTACAGAGGACTGGGATTCAGGACAGGTTTTAGCACCCTGGAACATCCCTGAACTTCAGTGCAACCAGCTATCTCATGGATTTTCAGCCCTACTGAGCATCCTGCAGGGGCTCAAAGGGAGCTGAGTGTCTAAAGAGGGATATTTAAGCAGGTGCGAGCACACATTCGTGCACACAGCTGCACGTGCCTGCAGCATGGAGTGAAATTTAACAGGAAGGGTTTGGAAAATGGCATTTATATTTGAGGGAATGGTGATCTGCAAGGGAAAGATCTGCTCAGGGAACCAAATGCCTTTAGAAATCAGGCATGGTGTGTGGCTGGTTTTTTTTTGGTTTTTTTTTTTTTTTTTTTTTTCTCTCCAGTTGTTAATTTGACCTTATTTCTGTTTGTAGAATAAATAAATAATTTCAGAACAAACAAATCAGGGACCTGGAACCTGAGGGGTGTGGTACATCAGCTCAGGGACTTGTGGTTAAGAGGTCCAATAGATTTTGATAACAACTATTGTTCCGTGAACTACTGCCTAAAGACATTTTGGCTTCCAGTAATGACAAGCCTGAGCTGCAGTGTCATGGAGCCAAATTTCTCCCCCTGAGGATGGTTGTTGCTTGTGTTGGGGTTGTGGCAGTGTCTCCAGGTGTCAGCCCAATCCCTTCTGAGCTCAGAGACATCCTAACCTGGAAAACTGTGCAGAAAAGGGACTGCCTTTGCTTTTTCTCCAGATTTTTGGCTGCATTCCTCTCTGCCCATGTCTGTAGTCCCTCCCTTTGCTCTACTAATCCATGAAATATGTTCATCCTGGGGATAAGGGGCAAATATAACTAATTGCCTGAATCCTGCATAGAGCCGTATCCTGTCTAGGCATTTGGAATCAAAAGGCTTCTGTGGATCTTGTCTGACTTAATCTTCTCCAGGAGCTGACTCCTATGGAAAGTTCCCAAGATGACAGAGATGTTTCACTTGCATGCCTGAGAAAAAAAATTGTTTTGCTAAGACAAGATATACATTTATTTCTCCAGAGCTCTTTTCTTTAGAAGAAGCTGGCCTCATGCAGAAGATCAGATGAAGGTGTTTGGATTCTCCTTAGGCTATGTTTTGGCCATCAAGGAGAAAGACCTCAGTGCAAATCATAACTGGTTACCCCAAGGGGCTGTGCCCTGTGCATCCCTCATGGGCACAAGACACAGCCAGTCAATTTGGAACTCTCCATTGACTTGGCCAGGCTTTCAACCAGGCACTATACAATTCATCAGAGTAATTAGCAAAGCTGTAACTAAAGAGGTCTCCATGGAGATTGACAGCATCACCTCCCAGCTGGTACATTCTCTGCCTCCTATTCTAAATTTGTTCTTGCTCTTTTCCTGGCTCTAATCCATAAGGTTAGTGAAATCTTCCAACATTTGTGACACATTACAGCAGTGACAAAGGTGTCTGGCTGGGGGCTGAGAAAGAAAGAACCTGGTTGGTGCCTCAAGGAAAGCAGCAGAAACTGTTCACACATATATAGCCAGAGTTTTGAGAACGGGATTAGTCAGAACAGCACCTCTGCCTGCCTGTCACTTGCAAATTCTTGCTAATACTTTAGGAGCTTATTGGAGGTCAGCACCAAACACCCAAACAGACTAATCTGTATTATAGACACATAATCAAAGTCACAAGGTTTTACATAATATATATTGGTGACACAAGAAGTGTTTGTTTGAATAATTTTGTCATCAGGATTAGTGGCCATGAAAGCCTCTACTGTGCACTAACCTGGTTTTTGTGGTCATGGGTACACCAGATTCCTCAGACAAATCAAAAAGGAGCTGAGAAAGTATATATATATATATACACCTATATATATATATATATATATATATATATATATATATATATATATATACCTATATATATATACACACACACACATATGTCCTGAAACAATTACAGTATTAGGTTACTGACCATGGCAAAGTTTAAAAAACAAAGTGTGTGTGTGTGTTTGTGTGTGTGTGTGTGTGCGTGAATTAGAAAGGGCTGTGCTTAAAATTTCAATTTAAGGGACGTGAACAAATGGCTGGAGATACAATTTTTGCATTTACCATTTTTTCCCAATGGTTTTTCAGTTGCAGTAAATCACACCTCACACTCACACACGGCTCTGAGGGAATGGCAAGAAGTTGAGGTTTCAAAGATAAATTGATGTCACTTGACCTACTTGCGAGCTTTATAGTCCCCTTCTGGGAGGTGGAAGCTGTAGTGCATAGAGCAAGTGCTCTGGGCTCATAAAAGTCAGTGGCAAAGACAGGAAAGGTTCTTGTGGAGATAATTCCAAACTGACAAATTTGATTGTCTTCAAAAGAAAATTAGTTAATGGAAATATTTGGAAATATATAGAAAAGTCTAATTTTCCACTCTCATAGAGCTTTTTAAGTATGATGTTACACAAACATAAACAAAAATGTGTAAAATTATGAAAGAAAAAGCACTCCTTCCCAGAAAAAAAAAAAAAAAAAAAAAAAAAAAAAAAAAAAAAAAAAAGGAGAATAATAATTCAAGACCATTTTCTCTGGGCTGGGAAGAGACAGAGCCACTGCTCATGCCACATTGTAAAGATTTTCCAGGCATTTTGACCAGCTTGTTCTCCTGGCTGATGCACAGCAAAGCCAAAGGTCTTGTGAGGGTACCCCACATTCTGCTGCCCCAGAGCAGGAGTTCGCCTCACCAAACTGAAGTGCCTCCATGGGAATCCCATTGCCCTAAACTCCCCCACAGTCAGTGAGGAGAGAGCAAGAGTGATGCCAGCCAGACATCTGCAGAAGTCAAGTCAAAACTTGGGCGGGCTCAATCAGCCTCTAAATTTGCCGCAATTCACATGCTGCTACCATGTGAACCCAGGGCTAAAAGCACTCTGGCGGCTTTTCCAAGGCTCCTGAAAGCTCCTTTGTGGAAGCACAGCTAACTGAACTGCTATTCAGGTCAAGAAAAATCAAGCACTGGATGGGATTTCCAAGAGTACTTGGCTGTAACCTCACCCTGTTCCCCTTTGAAGTCAGCAGAATATTTACATCGACTTCAACTGGAGAAAAATCAGGTCATTACAGAGCATGTGAAACACTCACCACTGATGATGCTCTGGTTCCTTTGTACCCCCCAGCTCAAAGACATCTGCTGTGTCTGTCATTAAACACAATCCCAGCAATTGGTGAGACAGAGCACTGAGCCCAGCAAGGCACAGGGAAGTTGTAAGGATTAAACCACCTGAATCTGTTAAACCTAGGATCGCTCTGCCAGCCACCATTGTGTCAGACAGGACCCATTATCTCCAAAACTGCCATGAAAAGAAAGTACTGCATCTCAGCAGATCCTGCTGTGCTGTGGGCTGCAGATGGACTCTGAAAAAAATAAAAGATCAAAATAAGAAAATAAGAATGTATGTTGAATTAGCTGGAATCTGAAAATGCTATTAAATGGAGACAAACATACCACTGCCAGGCTGGGAATTATGGGCTAGCTGCTCAAAAGATCAATGAAAGTGGGTCATCACTGGTTTGCAGACATCACTCGCACCTCCAGCCTATGTTCAGATGTGCTGCTGAATGAATGCCAGGAGAAGAGCACCTTTACAAACCAGACCTGCACTCTGGCTCCTTTGGACACTTCTAGTAAGGGCATCAGTAGCCCCAAAGAGCTCCTCTATCTCCTTCTGTTTGCCACTGTGTGGGACCAACCGGTGCAGGCTGTGTGATGCCTTGCATCTGGTGGCACACAGGACAAACTAAAATAAAATAGTTCACCTCTTGGAAAGACTCTTAATGTGCCCAGCTTAGAAGGCAGGGACTGCTCCTGGCAGAGGTCACCCTCTGGGCATGGGCAGAGGATGTGCTGTGTAACAGCCACAACTGCTAATGGCCAGCAAAGCCAAACCAGGGCAATAACTCTTCAGTTAAAAAGGAATTTTGTCTTAATTTAGATTTAAATTCCAAGAAGACAGAATTTTTGCTAAAGAGATTTCATGGTATCTTCAGAAATGGAAATAGTTCCATTTTGTGAAAATTGGCTTGTTTATAGTGAAGTTTTGGATACCAAACCCTCCGAGGAGCTCTGGAACTTCCACCTTGTCTGGAGAAGCCAACACTCATTGCCTGATGAAAACTCCAGTCACTGGGAACTGCTCTGCATCTCCTGGAGAGGCTCCCAACCACAAGGAGGGTTCCAAACTTCCACAGATTCAGAGGTTTGGTAAAGTCTCACAATGGAGCATAAAATCATGCAAATCTGCAGCAGTTTAATCTCACCTCACAAACTCTCCTCCACTGAAAGGTTCATAAGCTGTCTAAAAAAAGATCAGCCCCAAGTGACAAAGAGATGGTTCCTTCATGCTAAAGTCACAGGGAATTAAGGCTTGGGGTTAAATTAAATTAGCACAGCAGGTTAAAATCCTACTGTTTATATAAATTGAATCACATCACAAACAAAAGCAATGTGACTTTTCTATACTGAACCTGCATTTTGAGAAGGAAATGGTGCCCATGGGGTTGGCAGCAGGGTCTTGGGACTCCAAACTTTTGTGGCTGTTGCTGTGTGATACTCAGGAAGTGATTTCCTCCCAGCTTTAAATTCCTAAAAGGAAATATAAGGGAGGTTAAATTAGGGTCATTTGTAGACTGAAGTGAATCTGTGCAATGGGTTCAGTAATATTCATTAGTTCTACATGAGGAACTAAATTAACTTATGTTCCTGGAGAAACACCACTGTGCGGGGATTGCTGGACTCCAGGACGGTTTGGGTGGGTGGTAACGAAGGATCTCTGAGGCCCGGTCTTTAGAGCATAGGGTTTATTATAAAGGATGAAGGGCCCTGCTTAGAGTTGCTAGCCGCAACTCGTGGCAGGCCCGGGGAGAGCGGGGGGAGAGAGAGGAGAGAGAGAGATGGTGCCAGGTGGGTGTCCCAGCAGGAAGGTCCGAGAGAGAGAGCGTCCGGTCCCTTGGCCACACCTTATCAGGGGGCTTCAAGGTGGGCTGGGACAGGACTTGGGCCAATGGGGTTACAGGCATCAGATACTTCAGGGGAGGGTTACAGGTATGGGATGAACCATACATTGTGGGGTGAGACAGGACATTCCATTTGACCTTAGGATCTATCAGAAAGGGGGGATTGCATTATTGTTTTCGGGA
Source organism: Vidua macroura (assembly GCF_024509145.1). Classification (NCBI taxonomy): domain Eukaryota; kingdom Metazoa; phylum Chordata; class Aves; order Passeriformes; family Viduidae; genus Vidua; species Vidua macroura. The sequence continues at coordinate 6,157,320 of NC_071589.1, forward strand.
TGCTCAGTAATGAAGGTTTGGTATTTCAAACCTCGTTTTCATCTCGATATCTGTATTCTCTGATTCTTTTGCCAGGCCCTCATATTTATAGGGCCTTGCTATTTCATCTTCCCCAACACCACTGGGTCTGGTGAAAGGTGTGCTGAACATTCAGCCTGAGCATATGCCAGGCCTGCACCTCACTTTTATTCTGAGCTTTTCTTCAAACCGAGCTAGAACCAAGCAGAACAACTGAAAGTCATAAAGAACAACAACAAATATACCAGTTCAATCCTGAGGATTTTATGCTATGGCTCACACAGCCACAGCAGTGCTGCAAGTCATGGGAACATCTCCATGGGAACATCTCCATCTCCACAACACCACGGGTTTGGTGCCAGTTCCCTAAAGTGCTGTTATTCAAGCTTGCCATAAAACTAACTATGAACTCCTAAAACCTGCAACAAAACAAGGTGCTCAAGCCTCCATGCTGCAGCCGTGTCTGTATTTGCCATGCTCAGCAGGTGACAGGACTTGGTCCAGCCTGTATATCAGGTAGCTGAGAGGGCCTAACACAGAAAGTGCTGGCCCACAGACAGAGCTGGAAGGGACTTAAGGAAGTGATTTAGATCATCCTGCTCTAAGGCAGGATGAACCCATTCCCAACATTTAATCTCTGCAATCTTGACAATCCGAAGATACCAACATGACTTCTCCAAATTATCTATGGAATATCTTAGGCTTTGTCGCTGAAACAGGAACAGAAAGAGATGGGCTGGTGAGAGACTAGCTTCTGAGCTCAGCTTTTCCCCTTATCTCTTTGATAACAGATATCTCATTGATTATCTTCCTTTGTATCCTTGGTGCCTCTTGCTGTGCTCAGACAGAATAAATCAAATAATGAACTGTCATCAAACTGGCAATTGCTTCCTGCCCAGCTTACGTTAGCAGAGAAAGAGAAAGCAAATGATGATTAGTTGTATGTCTGCACTGAAAGATAAAACCCCTGAGCAGAACCATCTGCTGAGGCATAAAATAATAATTCTGGCACTAGCCCTGTCTGAGTGCAGTGCCATCAGCTGTTCCCAAAACACAGTGCAACACAGGCCTAATGCTGAGTTCTAGCAGGTGGCCCATAACCCTATAATAAACTCCCTGACATTATTGATTTCCCTTCCCAAATTGAGCCCTTTTGTCTAACCACATTAACTCCTTCTTATCGAGCAGCTGCACACGAGGCAGTGTGCACATCAACAGCAGCTCCTTTTGGTGATCAGTCACCATATCAAATATGCCCACTGAGCCTTCCCTGCTCTCTGGGATCTACTCAGATATATTATTTCAGAAGTCAAAACAAGCTTGTTAGTTCTGGATGCTTTCAGGGAGATTTCTATCTTAACTTGGGGAAAACTGAAATATGCCTCTGCTACTAATTATGCATATAAAGAGAGCCGAAATAGGACCCAGACAGGCTGTTCCCATTGTATACTTTCAGCCCAAATCTGCCTGGCCTGTGTGCATGTGCTCCCAAAGCATGTGGCCAGCACAGCAGCCTTTGCCTGTGCTTTGATGTTCAGAGGTACGTCTCATGCTGCCAAAAATCCTCCTTGCTCAGCCAACCATCCAGCTAGCAGGAGATGTGTGGTCTTCTGAGGGCTGGGGAAAGGCATCCAAGATGGGATCCCTGGCCATCCACTTAGAAGGTCGTGCCAAGGTTCGGGATATCACTCAAAGGGGAAGGTTTGACTCTTTGCAGTCCAAAGCAAGATAAAGCTGAGGTCCCAAGGCATTGTCTGTATTTCTCTGTGGAAGCAATGCTCCTGCTTGAGACAAGCAGCTGGCAGCTGCACACCAAAAGGGATCTGTCAGTGACGTTCCCTTTTAAATGTCTGGCTATCATCTTTACAATAAAGTTTGCAATAAACTTTACATACAGCCTGTTATGTAACATACAGTTGTTGCCGTCTAAATGAAAAACAGGTTTTTTTTAGAGTACAGGCATCATATTTTCAGCTGTACATGGACAAGGAGCCACCTACAAAGGGTGCATGGTGATGATGGGGCTGAAGAAGAGCATGTCCTTGGAGCAGCCTGAGTGACCAGGGTCCCTGTGGGCAGGGCAGATTTGGGTTTCCCATTTGGAAGAAGGGGCTGATTGATGCTGTGGGCAGTGCAGGGAGTTGGCATCTGGCCCTGCTGTCACCAGCTGTCCTGTGAGAGGAGGAGGAGGGCAGCCTCAAGGACCAGATAGAGTCCTTTTTTTTGAGTCCTTTTTTTATGCTACTCTCAGAGGCAGAGCAGGTCCAGCATCCAACCTTCTCTTCTGGCCTTAATCTGCAGCATATGCTGGGCATATCCGTGGCACGGCCATTCCAGCCGGGAGCCCTCGGGTACGCAGCAAAGTACCACAGGCAATGATGAGTCACTGCCTGTCTGGAGAGGGCGTAGCTCGTGTTTGTGTTGGCAAACCCGGCTGCCAATGGCAGTGGGCCCAGGGAGCACGAGAGGCTGGGGCTGGGAGGGCCCCTGTGCTGAGGAAGAGATCAATGGGAGTTGGAGTTTTAACATCGCAGGGTGACACTTCCTGCCAAGAGCCTTCCACAACAAAACCAGCAAATGAATCCACCCTCTGCTGAGTAACTGCAGATGAGGACTGCTGGCCTAGTAAATCTGATCAACAGTTTCCTTTAGCAGTGGCTTATGAAAAAAATACCCAAATAAAATTATACTTTTCTGCACAGCAGAGAATCCTGTTTCTATCCTCAGTTAAAAGGTGTCACACCACACACTCAGTCAACACGTGGCACAGAAGAGGAGGGCAAGAACAAAGACAAAGAAACTATAATTTACAAAAAACCCAACAAGAGTTAAGCCAGTTCTAGATTAAGAACGCTAACCAGGACCTTGGGCACCCAAGACAGCTTTTCAGGACTGAGGCTGGTTACACACCAATGTCTCCACTTCTGGGAGCAGACCCATGATGTTGCTTTGTGCCATCAGGGCTCAGGTTTGTCTATCTAAGATCCAGAGAAGTTCATCCCAGTTCCCCATCCCGCAGACTCATTCCAGCATCTGGATCACAAAGGGGGATTTTGTGGTAGTTAATAGGGTTGTTTCTAAGGCTTGATCTCTTTTGGGAAGACCTTTATCACATCAGTATCTGACACGGCTGAGATAAGGTAAGTCATAAAATCAGCTTTCATAATGGATTTATTCATAGAAATGGAGAATGGGGATTACTTTATTGCTTATATTAAAGAAGAAATGCACAGTGCTTTATACACAAGGAGGAACAGAAAAACTGGGCCCGGGGACTTTGACAGAGACCCCAGTTCACAACTGGCATTAACTGGTGGTGTTCTGGAGTGTCCAGTCAGATCCACTGAGGGCACTGGAGTTAAATTAACTTAAAACAGGCAAGTAAACAGCCCTCAACGAAACCCAGGAGATAGTGAGTGCATTAGTCAGACCTTGGCTGTCCATGCTGGGACAATCAGGGTCCCTGCTGTCCCTGAGCCAACCTGGGGCAGCCTGTATAGTGGTTTCCTTCCAGGATGTGCTCCTCAGGCTGGGTAACAGCATCGCTAGGATGTCCTGGCAGGAACAGAGCAGCTGTCAAGGGTTGTTTGGACCCCTCACTGCTTCTCTTGCCTTCTGGAGTTGTCTGCCCACATTCACAGGGAGATTTATGGCAATGTTTTCCTCTCTCCTAGCTGAGCTCAAGTGGCTAAGGGACTGATCCAGAAACATGATCCCTCAGAGCTGAAAGCAGAAAGCTGCAATGGGACTTACCTGTCACTGGAGAATATCCCTGTGGTTGGAGGACATAGCAAAGCAGAAGGCTGCTCTGCCTGTCTGCTGCAAACCAGGATCTCATTTTTCAGAGCCCCACTCTGCTCCCCCACAGCTGAAATGTGCATCTGGGCAAGGGATCCCTGGTCAGGGACAATTAAAAATAAGATAGTGCTGTTTTTTCCTGTTTGGAACAGAGTTCTACCTATGGTGGCCCACATTAGTGTGTCTCTCACTCACCACAGCTAGCAAGGACATGGCTGTCTGGCACCAGGAGAGGAGATCGAGAGTGTAAGATCCACCTCTGGCCTAGCACGTAAGGGGGTAAAACGGCCATAAAAGATTAAAGCTGGCAGGGAAAAAAATCACATTTATGGCTACTCTCAAGACCTACATACAGCTGGTTTCAAAGCTTATCTGTAGTCAGTTTTACAATATAAAGTGTCTTTGTTTAGTCAACAGAACCTAATACATGTGATTTTGTTGTTAATAGAGCTGCAAGAATTTTAAGTACCTCTTGGGAATGTGTCATTTTTGGTTGGCTTTTTTAGGCATTACAGGGTGCTGAGTTTGTAAACAAGTACTGAATAAAACATTTAGCACACAGCAGTACTTTGTACAAGTGTCATGCAGGTTTCTAAAGTTTCAGAGTGAATAAATCAACTGCAAACTGCTGCCTGGCAGTTGACTTCACTCCTTATAAATAGCTAATTTGGACAACTTTGCTCTGCACGTCCCATGAAATTCAAATACTATGCATATGGTTAATGCAGGCACACAAATCAGAGCTACAACAGCCCCTTTTATAAGCCTGGGCTGCTACAGAAATGCCACAGCCCGGAGCAGGTCAGTTCCAGGTTGCCCTCCCTTTCTCCCGGAGGTGATCCAGGGAAACACCAGCAGGTCACTGTGCTCTGCTGCCTGGCCCCAGGGGAGGAGCAGGAGCCCCATGGTGACCCAGTTCACTTCTAGTTGTACTGGTTGGCAGCCATCATTGCTCAGGGGAGAATTAGGTCCAAACTCAGCCATGAAAAACAATCCTGGATTTATAAACCCAATGGAAAAAAATAAGGGCTGATTCTGCCTGGTTTTGCAGCTCTCAGCACTGGGCACGGGGTGGATCCACAACCTTTCCTCCTACCCAGGCACAGTGCTGCTGGTCCAGCCCTGCAGAACCTCCACAGGGGATGCAAGCTTACCTGATTCTCCCAGGAGGCTCTTAGCAATACACAGGATCCACCCAAGCTAGCCCAAAACTCAGCCCAGAGGCCCTAATCCTGGAAGGTGCTGAGCGACTCAGACTTCTGCCACTTATCTCTGGATTTTGGCACGGGTTCAGCACAAGCAGGATCAGCTCCTTACTGTAATAATCAGGGAATGAGGAACTCAGCTTGACTGAGTTTCCCTCCCACCCCCCAATGCAAAAATGCTGTACATTCCTTTATACAGGTTTCCATAGAGTTGAACTTCTACTATTTTTTGTTGTTGCTGTTAAAGGGGTCAGCATTGCACTGTACAATGGGATCTGGCTGTCAGGAAATGTGGAGGAATTCGGGAACACTTTTAACATCTTCCTGGTGGGACTGGAAGGCAGCATTAAACTTAGTATCATGGAAATCTCCCAACCAAAGAGAAGAAAAAGCCCAGAGGAGCCCCGGGAGAAGTTATGAAGACATTCTGCTTTGTTGATCCTAAGTTTAAATAAGTTATTTCTTCCCTACTTCCTTTGCTAAAATATGATATTCTGGCTTTAATTGCTTCAATCCTATTATTTGTTTCTTTTAGCAAGTGATTGTGTAGCCCCTTGCTGTGGGGAAATCCCCTGACTGCAGGTCCGTGTTACTTAGACAAGTCCCCTTTCAGAAGTAAATGCCATTCTTAACATAGGGAAGTACTTTAGGTCTAAAGGGGTTAAGAAGGCCTCCCTGCATTCAGAAACATGCAGGGGTCCCACCATGCCAGTTCCAGCCTTTTGAACTCTTTCCAGCTTTTTTTTCTTGCAACAAATCTGTCTGACTGCCACCAGGACATAGGAAGCGTGTGCCTGTCAAAGAAATCAAGTTTACTTTTTCTGACTTGTTAACAGAGGCAGGGTATAAATAGAGCTAACTCTGCTCGCACAAGTAGCATTTCTCTTAAAATAAGGGGGTGACTTCCTAGGACCTTTAATCCAGTGAGGTCCAGACCAAACTGCAATATCGACAGAGGCAGCAGAGGAGCTTGCTGAAGTTTTTACCAAAGTCAGGTGCATCTGGGTTTCTCAAAAACTTAAGGCTTACCAAAAAAAAAAAAAAAAAAAAAAAAAGCAACCCCCAAGCAAACAAGAACTACTTCCAACTTGGACACTGCCACTGCCCTGGAGAAATTCTGAGATGTTGTTGGTGCTGTTCACTCGGTGGATGTGGATCTTGCTAGGGAAGAGCAGTGTCCTCTTGCTTCTGGAGGTCTCTCTGACAGGGAGAGCCCTACCTCCAATCCGGTACTCCCATGCTGGGATATGCCCCAATGACATGAACCCCAACCTGTGGGTTGACGCGCAGAGCACTTGCAAGAGGGAATGCGACACTGACCTGGTGAGTGATGCACACTTTTGTGTCTCTGCGTCACGGGTGCTGCTGGGGATGTCGGGGTGTTTGGTGGGAGCCTTCTGTCCCAGCTGGAAGGGCACTGGCACTGGGCAGGACCCAATGCAGACAGTGCATGTATTGAATTGACCCGTGACCTATATAACATGGAAAAGGTTTGATGAGTTATCAGTTAAGAGGGGAGGTGTGTGCCAGCTGTCACTTTTGCTAGTGTGGGTATAGTGCTCACTCTCTTTGATCCTTCTCTCTGTTTTCATGTCAAAAGAAATGTCTGAATTTGATACTCCAGAACTCAGCATGCCCTGGGGCCAATCTGTAGTATTTTAACAGTGTCATTATGCTCTTTGTTGTTGGTGGCCATCATCAATGTTTTATATTCCTGGGAGGAAATCTGTATGAAATAGTTTAATTTAACATGTAAATCATCAGCCTTTGCTGCATTTGAAGCACAAAGCTTGCTTGGGGTGCAGAACAGGGCACGGCTAAAATGACCAGGCAGATGTTCTGTAGGATGCTCCCAGTTTAAAATGTGTTTAGCTTACCACCCTAAAATTCATTTTTCAACCTGTCAGCACTGCCAGCTCAAGCTGGCATCTGAAAATACCTGCTTGTCTTACCTCTTACATCATGTCCCATGACAAAGCTTTTGCAGCCCAAACCTGGCTGACAGAACATTTACTATGCTGAAAAAAAGTGTTTGGGTTTGTGCTCTGTAGCCAGGTTGTTTCTGCGATGTTAAAAAGGGGGAAAAACTGACAAAAATTCTGGCCATAAGTAAACAAAGACATTTACTCAGATGGATCCCATGTGTTAGGAATGAAGGTACTCTTTTTACTTTTGCCATTCCCAAATAAGCTGCCTCTGTTCCAACTACCAGGTGCAGCAATGAACACTAAAACACTTTCAAACTAAAACTAAAACCCCAGCAGCAGCGCAGCAGCAGCAGTAGCAGCAGACAAAGATGTTTTAATAATTTACTGGTCAAAACTTGAAAGCCAGAAGCCACTGGTTACAAATATTCATTTTGCCTAGTGGCAGCACAGAGTCCTGAGACTTTGGATGGAGTGAATGTACTGCAGGCAATCAAGGACTCTGCCAAGCCACACTCCTTAACCCCATCTGAAAACCTCTGAAATCCTGGTTTCTGGTTTTGCTTTTGAAACCTAGTAATGTGCAACTGGAAATGGGGAAAGAGTTTTGCTATTAGGTCATCTTTTTCCCAGTAAGGAAAGGATACTGGACTCAGGAGAAGCTTTTTAGCTTGGTAGCTTAAAAACCATTTTGTTCTCACTTACGGAGAAAGCTAATGGATTTTAGGGGGCTTGTAGAGGTTTAACACACGGTGGAAGTGTGCCGTGTTGGGCACATGGTAGCAGTTTTCCTTGTCCCTTGAAGTAATCTATAACCACCCAGCAACCCTGATCACATGTATCAAATATCTTTTCTGCACAGAAGATGAACATTCTGCTAAAATTAACCACAATTTAGAGCTGACTGTAGGCAAGGCGGGGTGTAATAAATCACTAGAAGAGCGATGCTGCATTTGAAAATAAGACTAAAATAAGACAGAGAAGCCATAATGAGCTGTTTGGGGTTTGTTCTTCTAAATACCATAGAAAAATTATTTTTGGAGCAAGTATTACCTTACTTTTGAGATATTCTATTATTTCCTCTACAATGTGAACAATTACAAATCCTTGGCAGTTTCACCTCCAAGAACTGGCTGTTAGTCTCAGGGAATTCAAATAATACTTTACATACTTCTGTGGAAAATAAGAAGGATTACTGTCTACAGCCATATGATAAGACTTTCCATCTGCTCTTGTTTCTCAGGGCTTGTCCTTAGGCATTTCAGAGAGCATGAAAGGGGGGTGGTTGGTTCATAGTCAAGCAATCCATGTGACTCTGGGGTAAAGACTTATGAGGAGGTTTGTGTTTAAGAAACAGAAGTACATTTTCCTTCTCAAGAGTCTTCTTCTTCAGCACTTCAGAACCCCCTGGGAAATGCTGAGGGGATGTTTCTGCTCACTGATACCTGTGGCACTGGGTTTCAGACCATGGATATCTGTGGCAAGAGTTTCTAGCTCTCTGAGTTTCTGGGCTCTCTGCTTGCTGAGTTTCCAAAAAGGCCTTTACTCTGTTCCCAGTAATGATCAGGTTATTTTCCTTCCCCACAGGAGTGCGAGACCTTTGAGAAATGTTGTCCCAATGTCTGTGGAACCAAGAGCTGTGTGGCTGCTCGGTACATGGACATCAAGGGGAAAAAGGGGCCTGTGGGGATGCCCAAAGAGGCAACGTGTGACCGCTTCATGTGCATCCAGCAAGGCTCAGAGTGCGACATCTGGGATGGGCAGCCTGTCTGCAAATGCAAGGACAGATGTGAAAAGGAGCCAAGCTTTACCTGTGCCTCTGACGGGCTCACCTACTACAACAAGTGCTACATGGATGCAGAGGCCTGCATCAAAGGCATTACACTGAACGTGGTCACCTGTAGGTACCATCTCACCTGGCCAAACACCAGCCCTATCCCCCCAGAAACAACAGCTCGCCCTACCACCGCCTACTCTGAGACAACAGTTGTTGATATCCTGCCACCTACACTGGTGAACAACCCTGTCCATCAGTCCGTCTATGTGGGAGAGACCGTCAGCTTCCTCTGCGACGTCTCAGGGAGACCCAAGCCAGAAATCACATGGGAGAAGCAGGTCGATGGGAAGGACAAAGTCATCATGAAGCCAAACCACGTCAGAGGGAACGTCGTGGTCACCAACATCGCCCAGCTGGTCATCTACAACACGCAGTTGCAGGATGCGGGAATCTACACCTGCACTGCCCAGAACAGTGGTGGCCTCCTCCAGGCAGATTTCCCTTTGTCAGTCATCAGAGGAGAGCCCACATCCAAGGAAGCTTCCCAGAACAAAACACATTTCCCAACCGACGAGTGCCTGAAGCAGCCGGACAGTGAAGACTGTGGGGAAGAGCAGACCAGGTGGTACTATGATGCCAAGAAAAACAACTGCTTTACTTTCATCTATGGGAACTGCAACAGCAACCTCAACCACTTTGAGACCTATGAGAGTTGCATGCTAACGTGCATGAACGGCCCCATCAACATCTGCAACCTGCCTGCCCTTCAAGGCCACTGCAAGGCCTACGAGCCCAGGTGGGCCTACAACAGCTTGACAAAGGAGTGCCAGTCCTTTATCTACGGCGGGTGTGGAGGCAATGAGAATAACTTTGAGAGCCGGGAGGCCTGTGAGGAGATGTGCCCCTTCCCAAAGAACACGCACTGCAAGGCCTGCAAACCCCGCCAGAAGCTGGTGACCAGCTTTTGCAAAAGCGACTTTGTCATCCTGGGCCGCATCACGGAGCTGACCGAAGACCAAGACTCAGGACATGCCCTGGTGACGGTGGAGGAGATTCTCAAGGATGAAAAAATGGGATTAAAATTCCTGGGGAAGGAACCACTAGAAATCACGCTTTTGAACATGGACTGGAGCTGCCCATGTCCCAACATGACCACAGTGGATGGCCAGCTCATCATCATGGGGGATGTCCACAATGGCATGGCCATTCTACAGCCAGACAGCTTTGTGGGCACCTCCAGCATCCGGCGTGTGCGCAAGCTCCGCGAAGTTATCCACAAGAAAACCTGTGAGCTTTTGAAAGAGTTCCTGGGATTGCATTAACCTCCCTCACATGTGTGAGCTGCCCTGTTAGTAGGGCTAACAAGTGCTAGGCTAGTGCCAAACTAAACACACTGTTTGAAGATACACTGTAGGAATTATGCAGAACCCCTATTTTAATCCCTTAATGATGCTTAGCAACAACATAGTTAGGTCTTTGGCAAGCTTGTAAACCACCAGCAAAAGGCCATTAATCTTGCATTGAAATCAGTTTCTCCACATAGGAGTGCCATTTAACTAGGTGACTCACTTCAGCAATTATAAAATTTTTATCTAGCTTCCATCATAAATGACAGAATTCATAGCTATACAGAATTCATGGCTACACAGCTAAGAAATATATAATGTCTATTTAATCTGTCTCAGTTTCAGTCTGATTCATCGTTTTAAGTCACACGCTTGGCTTCTTACAGCAGCACTAATATTTCAAGAGAAAAGCCTGTAAATTATTGTCTCTATTTACAATTGTGCACATTTAACCAACCTATGCATGAGTTTGCTTCTTTTAATTGCAATTTACCTTTTTTTTTCCTTTTAAAAACCTCATTTTAAAATGACAACTACTACCTATCTTGCAATTCTTACTGAAGAACATACTTCCTTGATCCTATGCCCAGGACAACAGGTCACTGTAAAAACTCAAGGCACAGTCTCACCCTGAAATGACATTTCTGTCACCAGAACAAGGTCAGCAAACACCCTCATTCCCTATTTAAGTTTCAATTGATATATTGTCTATCACAAAAAGTCCAAGCCAGGTCAGCAGTGTGCTCCCAGTTTGAAAAGCCTTTACACCTGAGCATACACAGTGATTTATTGCTTATTTTCAGTAGCAATCCTGCTTTTATAGATAAGAGAGCAAAGTAAGAGGAACAAAATTCAACCGAGGAAAGTATGATACGCAGTCTGCAAACTGCATTAGGCAGACGCAAAGATCCTGAATCTGAACTGCACAAACACGAGCAGACAAAGTAGACAGTTTAAAGGCTTTTATCAGTGTCACCCTTTTAGAGCCTTTTTAGAGTCTTTCAAATCTCAGAATATTCTTTCCACCAGGCCACTGTGTACCGGGTGTATGAATGAATTCCCTAAGACAGCCAGCACGGGCTGTGGGTGGGAGCAGGTGAGTACGCCTAGGATCAATCATTTTAACATTTGTGTGTCCAAAAAATATAACATTTGCCTATACAAAATCCTTAAATAAAGAAAAGGCTGATCATGGAAACATTCTGCCTTGCTGAGGACTGTGATTGCAGGGAAGAGGGGTGAACGTGGCATAGTGAGCCTTGTACCTGCTCCTTATTCTGTGGGCTCAGCCAAGTGACTGTGGCAGGGCTTAGAGCTTGCTGCCCTATACAAAGGGCCAGTTCAGGGCTGTAGAAGTGTCAAGAGATGTCTGGGTGAGAAGAAGGAAGGGAGGAAGAGAGGCAGGAAGGTGCAGGCAGTGCTGCCCCATGGTGCCATCTAACGAGCTCGCTCCAGGGTGGCCAAGGCTGGCAGTGGGTTCACATGCTGCAGGTCTGTGTGGGGCTAGGTATGGCAAATGTTGGGGAAGGAGATTAAACAGGCAGATGTTGGACATCTGCATCCCCCAAAGCCTGTGCATGTTGAGTGTTTGGTTGTTGCAGGGAGGAAAACTCACAGTGAGAGAAACAGCATTGGATGTGAGCCTAGCTCTGCTTCCCCTAATTCCACGCTCTGCACCAGAGCAGAGCCATGGGTAGAGACCACTGCAGGATGGAAAACTGGGCTCCTCTCCCAGTGGTTTGGGCTTGGTTTATTTCTGAAATGTTCCTGCAACAGTAATGGATCTAAATCTCCAGTTATTTGGGTAATTTCATAAGAAGCTGAGTGGGAGGGAGAGAGAGGAGTCTGGACCAGGCTTTACTGACCATGAAAATATCTGCTGGGTTTTTTGTTGTACCTTTCTTAAGTGTATGTGAAAAAAACCTCCAATTAAAGGCCCATAATGTTTGTGTATGTTCTTGTGGAGACCATTTTTTGCAGATGGGAGATGCTAGCCCTGCTGCCCTCTGAAGAAGCCAGCATGTCCACCAGATCATCCCTGGCTGTGTCAGCCACCATTGACCCATAGCTCATCTGCCGTTCTTTGAGGAACCTGTAGGAAGTGGCATGTTCTTGCCATACTGACACAAAGGTTTTGGAGGATGAGGGTTTAATAAAGACAGGGTTTGTATGGCTCCTTTTTTCCTAAAGTTAGGGGATTTTGTAAGTGTGGGAGTGTTGAAGTGACTCGGGAGTGTTGGAATGACTTGGGAGACATGGAGGTGGTTGTTCAGAAGAGCTGGGATGCAAACATAGCTGGGAGCAGAAAGCAGTGGATTCATTGCTGCTGTAGCTAGCACAGTGCATTGCTGAAGCCTTGGCTCAAAATTGCTTTATTGGCTTTCCTTCCTGGTGAATCCCCTGGGAAGGCAGCAGGCACTTAAAACATGCAGCATGCAAGTGCTCTGAGGCACTGAGAGCCAAGGCTGCACAAAGTGTAAGGTGTCTGCCAGCCCCCTTGGGGCACACAGGCCTGGTGTGCGAGGGTTTTCCTGCACAGGGGATCCTGTGGGACACTCTGGGTCAGTTTTCCAATGTGGTGGGGTGAGATGGACTTTGAACAGACCAGCCCAACTCCCTATCACAGCACAGCCACTCTTGTGTAGCTCCTGCCCAAACCTGCTGACATGTGAGCAGGGCTCCTGTGAGCCCCTTGGGGTGCCCCTGGCTGTGCCCCACTGCACAGAACCATCATAGGTACCCTGAGGCAGAAGGAGTGGTGCCACAGGCATCCCTCACCTGCTCATCAGGAAAAAAAAAGTTTCTGTCAGTGCTGGGAGCACCACACCTCCCTGTGGCATGGGACTGACCCCAACCCTCTCCACCTTCTGACCTTGAAGAATTTAGCTCTCCATTCAAAGCTAGTATTTTAGTTCAGCCTCTTATTAAACACTTAAGAAGCCTAAAATTCAAGCCTGACCAGTCCAGCAGCCTGGGGATGCTCCTGCATGGGGCCAGTGCGAGGATGTTGCTCCACCTTTCAGGACTAATGGGCACGTGCATGTGGCTCCTCACCAGGAAGTCCCTTTAGTGTTGCTCATGAGCTCAGGTTCCATCTTGTTCTGTGGGGTCTTTCTCTCAGGCTGTCAGAAAGCTGGAAGGAAATGCCAGTATTTAGTTTATATAGAGTGTATGAGAGGAGAGAGAAAGGGAAAAGCCTCCTTGAGTCCTTTCCCTGCATGGCTGTGGACTCAGAAGGAGCATCAGTGCCTGTGTGAGGATCCAAGGAAGATCTGGGGCATCGATGCCACCTCCAAAGCCATATGGCTGTGGCCAATGACTTGATGTCAAAGCTTTCCTCCACATGAAGACAGGAGGGAAACAGCATTCCCCAAAGACACTGGCTCAGGAAGCAACACAGAATCATAGAATCATTAAAGTTGGAAAATACCTCCTAAAATCACTGAGTCCAACCAAGAAGCTAGGAACAGACCCATTGACTGGGTCTGAGACCTGCAGAAGCTGGGTCTGAGACCTGCAGAAGTTCCTCAGGGCTCAGGGATGGATCTGATAGATACTTGACAGCCCTGAACCAGTGTAAGGTGCCCACTTCCCTCACTCCCAACCTGGAGTGAGGATGAGAAGTGCAACCCCTGAATCTGCAAACCCTGTAGCTGGACCATCTAGCACCTGGACCATCCAGCACCTGGATCCCAACAGGAGTCATGGGTGGTTGCATCTCACTCTGTTAACAGGGGACAAACAGCAGCAGCAGCAAAGTGATGGCGTGTGGCTGCTGCACACAGATTGTACGTGGAGCTGGTGCCACACAGGACTGCTGTCACATAGGCACAAGGCATGAGGAGCTGCACACACTGAGAGCTGGCTGGGTGATTATTCAGGGACAGATACTGCATCACACAATGCCCAGAGCTGCTGAGCTCAAAGGAAAGAGGCAATTGAGCATGTTCTCATTGCAGGGGCTCCAGATGAGGTCAGGCAGAAGATTTATTGGGCAACCAGTTCCAGAACGAGGAGCAAACAGCGGTGATGACGCCACTGGAATATGATTCAGACAGCAAAGGTATTTAAGAGCTCAGTTTCCACTTGTTTTAAAAGAAATTAGGGACCCCTGTGAGAATGCCTCCCTGGCCATGGGTCTTAGTTCCTGAGGGAGGTGGTTGTGATGAAGGTCATACATGGCTTCAGCTAATACCTAATGATTTCCTGCAAAAGGAGGATTAATTCAGCTGGCACCAAATGAGCACCTTGCACCACTTCCTTCCCCTGAAGAACCTTGTGCCCCATTTGGTTGTAATTTGTGCATGTGCTGGGAAATTCTCCCTGTGGATAATTACCAGGAAAAGATCACAGCCAGGCTGGTACCTCCAATGAGGCTGGATGGAGCCAGATTTTAGAGGCACAGCTGTGAAAATGTCAGCCTGAGCAAGAACATCCAGTTTAGAGCCTGTTTTAATACCTGGTATTTAGTGTTTTCCCCTCTGCCAGGACTGGTTACTGATTGACTACAAGTGACCTCCAGCTGCTGTATTGATTTACAGCAGCTGTCAAAGGGCAAAAAATGAGCCCCATGCCCAAGACCTGAGAACCTCTGAATGGAGGTTGCACAACTGAATGAATGTTCTGCCAGCACTTTAAATCTTAGAAAGAAAAAGTCAGCTTTAGGTCCTGATCTCCAATGCAAACAGCAGTGGGATTTGAAGATAAGGCTGCAGCACTAGACGACATATCTATTAGCCAAAAAGCAGCACAGTCTGTTTTAATTCTCAGCTATTTATGGCTGGGCAAATGATATGACATTTAGGCCTCAGAGTTTAGAAAGCAAATGGAATGTCTTCCAAGGGCTGATAGGTGGGTCAGGTCTAACTCTGGTATTTTTCTCTGTGCCCATCCCTACATCCACGTTTCTTCCCACCCAGCTGTCTCTGGTGCTAGCCCAGCCAAAAGATGTTGGGGGGTCTCCTCCAAACCTCTGGCTTATTGGTGGACACAGACCTGCATGTGCCAGGGACCAGCTGTGACAAAGGCAGTAAGAGTTGAATGTCCGTGTTTCAGAATTATAAGGACACTTTGGGGTGGGGACAAGCCTCCCCAGACCCCTGGTACTGTCCCCTGGGGCAGGAGACTGGTGATCATAGGATGGAAAGGGCCACTGGGCTTGTCCCACCTGGCAATTACTAACCCCTCTTATGTGTCCCAGATATGCAGGAGGGAAGGAGAAGGCTGGACACAAGAGAAAGAGGGAAAGATTCCTCCAGAGGAGAGAGGGGGAGCATTTTTTAACCTTGAACTGGTCTTACAATGTGACAGTTGGTCTGGATTACCTGGCATAAAAAGAACTACCATAAAGGGCTTTGTGCCTCTCTTTCTCCTTTGCTCTGCTCCTCACTCCCCCGAGCCAAGGGGGGACTGTAACATGTCCTTGCTTCCTCTACTGCTTGAAATAAACAGGAAAACAATAGTAATAAATCTCCAGGATCAGATGGTTTTCACCCAAGGGTAAAGGTACTTACATAAAACATTGCTTAACCATTAACTGAGCAGATAACCTTTGCTTCAGTGCATGGCGGGACCAGAGCACAGAAGGTAGCAAACATGGGGCTAATTTTAGAGGATGGTTCCCAAGGGCTGGGTATGAAAACTCAGCAAGTCTGGTAGAAACTGTAAGAGAGGCTAAAACTCACAGCTGGGTGGTAAATAGAATGTGAGAAGGAAGCATGTATGTACTTCAATAGAGGGAAGTGATGTTCTGTGACACTTCCTTTGAAGCAATCAC
Organism: Vidua macroura; assembly: GCF_024509145.1. Lineage (NCBI taxonomy): Eukaryota > Metazoa > Chordata > Aves > Passeriformes > Viduidae > Vidua > Vidua macroura. The sequence goes on from NC_071589.1 coordinate 6,173,165, forward strand.
AAGGACAGGGATGGTCCAGCTGAGGGAGTTGACTTGGATCAAGGCCTTAGAGCTCCAGCTCTCTCACCCAAGGCTTTTAAAGTAATTTAGCTGTCCTGAGTCTGGGAGAGATGTGACAGCCTCCTGAGCCAACAACTGGTTGAAATATCAGAAAGAAAGGGTAAGACCAAAAGGTCAGTGTTCAGTGTGAAGAGAAGTCATCAGCAGTGTCCCAGGGAACCTGTGGAGATGGTCTGGGAGAGGGATCAGAGAGGTAGGATATGAAGGTTGTTGTTGAGATCAAGTTATTCAGGGCTGCAAAACCACAAGCTGACTGTGAGGAGGTGCAGTAATACCAAGTGACAGGATGATAAAATAGCAAATGAAATGTGATATTGATTAATATACGTGGGGGAAATCAAATCCTGGCTCTGCATTCCCATGACAAGTTCAAGCAAGCTGCTCCCATTCCAGACCTGGATGATCCATACATGGGTCTGACCAGGGGGTCCAGCCTGGTTTTTGTGTGCAGGCAGCCCCCTGAGCAGATCCTCCACATTACATGTCTCAAAACAGCACCAACAGCTTGACGACCTGCAACATTCCCATTAACAGGCACAAAAGCCCATGGACATCTCAAAATCCTAGTAGCACTGGCACATGTTCAAGCTGGACAGGTTACTGCCCTGCTAAGAGAATGCTTCTTGCTATTAGGAACGTGCTCCTGAGATCACCAGGTAAATCTCAGCCACATCCCAGCCCCATAATGTCAGGTCTTGCTAAAACAGGAACCTCACCTACATCTGCCCCCACAAGCAGCCCATGCTGCAGAAGGGACAACAGGCACAGACCCAAACCCAGTTCTGGAACCCTGAGTCTCTTCAGAAGTTCCCCACAATTCCTGCATCTCTGGTGCTTGGAAAAGACACTGGAAATCACAAAGCTCCTTCTGGAAATGCCTCCAAGGCTGGCCTTAACCAAATCCCTCCATCCCTGAACAGAGAGCAAGATGCAACCAGGATATTCCAGGAGAGCTGTGGGGCAGAGAGGGGGTGTCACCAGCCTCAGCAGGACACACCATATCCTAGAACTGTACAATCATCAAAGGGTTTGGGTTGGAAGGGACCTTTAAAGACCTTCTGTTTCCATGCTCTGCCATGCACAGGGACACCTTCCACCAGCCCAGGTTGCTCCAAGCCCCATCCAACATGACACTGAATGTTTCCAGGGATGGAGCATCCACCTGGGCAGACTGTGCCAGGGCCTCTGCACCCTCACTGTACAAGCAGGGCCAGGTTCTCCATCTAACACTGACCAAAATTTAATGATAGAGCCACAGCAAACACCAGCCCCCAACAGTGCAACACTGTCACTGCAGTCATTATGGCCCCAGAGTGACGCTAGGTCTTCCTCACACAGTCTCAGTTTCCTCTTTTGGCAATATTGGAGGGAAAAAAAAAAAAAAAAAAAAAAAAAAAAAAAGCCCTGTTACAATGCACTCGGGCTATACTTTCCTCCCTTTCAGGAACCCCTGTGACTGGAATCAGATAAACAGGGTCCCTTCCTTCCTGCTCCCCTGGGGTTGGCGGAGAGCCAGAAAGCCCTCCCTGTCCAGAGCCTAGATAAGGCCATGACCCTTCCTGTTCGGTCTCTCTTTTCCCCTCCATCTCATGGATTAAACAAGCTTGGAGAACCACATCGGGAATTGGAGCCTCTTTTGTACCTGTGCCCATCTCCTGACGTGCCTTCCCACAAGGCCCCGTATATCTGGGCTGGCCTGGTGATTCGGGGGGCTGAGAAGGTAGGCTTGTCAGTTGGCCCCCAACGTGGGTTTGCTAAAAGCCCACGCAGGAGCTGGAGCCCTTATTTTAGGGGTCTCAAAAGCTCTTTGGGAAAGTCAACTAGCCTGTTCATAATCAGCTGCTTTTGAGTGACAGAGATAGATAGGTCGGGACCTCGCCTGAGCGCCCCAGGCGAGCCGGCTGGAGCTGGGACCCCAGACCCTTCCACGCACGACCCCACGGTTCCACAGGATTCGTAAGAACCCCTTCGATTCGCATTTCCTGGGTACACGCCTAGTTGGGAGAGGGTTACCATAGTAACCGTAGGACGCGAGCACGGGTAGGCAAAGACCGAGGCAAGCAGCTTGGAACGGGCGGGATTGTATAAAAAGCCCGCGTCCCCGGGGTGGGGAAGCCACGGGAGGGGTATCTAACCCTGGGAGGGCGGCGGGGAAACCCCCGTGCCCCAGGGGAGCCGAGAAAAAGAGCAGGAGCCGCCCCGGCGGCGCGGCGCCCCCCGCCATTTCCCGTGCTTTACGAGCGGGGAATTCAAATTTCGTGCTGTGCTGTCTCTGGTGGTGGATAAGTGCACCGATACGGAAAAAAAAAAAAAAAAAAAAAAAAGGTGCAGGATTATCGGTGGACCAAAAGAGCACACTAAAACAACTTAACAATATTTTAACCAATGTTACATTCCCAAATAAGCTTCTACTGTGTTTTGTATGCTAGCTAAAAAGGAAATACCAAATTTTACTCTGCAAGAAATTAATTCACTCTCATTCTGGGACCAAACTGGACTGATATTAACTTTAAAAGTCGAAATGGTGAACATAAAGTTTCTCTATTTATTCCAATATTTTTACAAGCTCGAAAACAGATTTTAGAAGCAGAAAAAAGCATACAGACACAGACTAACAGTCCGACTAACCCTTTTTCTCATCCCGAAGTATGCCCCCGATACTTTAGCCCTGATATCGCTTTACCCACCCTCTATCCCCCTATAACACCTGTTTCTTCTCAAGAATATAGTCCGGACTTCTCCAAAAGTGAAAGGTTCTCTTCCCAGAGCCCTGGTGATGTGGCAGGGTTTCAGAGACACACGCGGCAGCATAATGGCAGCAGCCATGCGCTTTTTGCCTTCTCCCCACAGGCCATCCCTCTCCCAACCCGTCCCGGCCTCCAGCAGCACCGCCCCACCCTCCTTATCAGCGCCTCCCTCCGCGTTGCTACGGGAACGGGGGAGGGGCCGGCCGCTCCACAGCTCCCAGCCCGGACGGTGGGGGGAGGCAGGGAAGCCCAGCCCACAGCACGGCACCGGCAGCCCGGGAGAGGGGAGACGACCTGCTTCTCACCGGGACCCAAGGGGTGTGGGGGGGAAAAACCCCTGCCTCTATGGACATTGGAAAAGCAGCAGAAATTCCTGCAATTCAGGGAAATTATGATGAATTCATACCATCTGTAGCACCTGTTGTATACCTAGGTAGGAGAAACGGTACCAGAGTTTATAAACCAATACCATAGAGGGACAAAACAGAGATTTGCAAAATACAGAGAGAATTTGGGAGACCAAGCGAGATTTTCAAAGGGATCATAAGGGCAATCTTTAATTCAAATGAGATGGTACCGAAGGATATTATAGATCTTTTTAAATGTTTACTAAGTCCTTCTGCATATGAGATGTGGGAAAACAGATGGAAGTTGGCTCTAACAGCAGTTTTAAAGGAGATACAACAAACGCCCAGTAAGGCCAATGATAATGAGGGTAACCCTATTACAATAGACCACCTATGCGGTACAGGTGACTGGCACTGTCCAGAAAAACAAACTCGAGTGCTATCTAAGGCAGTTTTAGATAAGATCTGTAATGCTGCAGAAAAAATGTTTTATCAATTACCAATAACTGGGGCTAAGGGCAGCTATATTGACATTAAACAGTTTCCTTCAGAGAGTTTTTTACAGTTTGTGGATCGCTTGAGAGTACAAGTCGAAAGACAGGTGCAAGACCCTATGGTGCAGACAGAGCTGCTTAAAGAGATGACTCAGAGGAATGCTAACGAGACCTGCCGCAGAATTATCCTCAGCCTTCCTTTTGACCCATCACCTAGTCTTGCTCAGATGATCAATGCGTGTACCAGAAAAGCAGAGCTGTTTGATACCCCTGACAGAAATACAACATCTGCACAACTACAGCCTGCTGCCACGGCCGTACCAGGTCTAAGGAAGCAACCAATGCCATCAGACCAGCTGCAGCGCATCATCTGCCTCCGTTGCAAGAAACCAGGACACTTCGCTAGAAACTGTCCTCAAAACCAGAACCAGAGAAAGTTCAACAGACAAAAACTCTGAGTGCACAGCACGTGCCCGCTGCTAATACAACTATGCGCAAAGACATAAATATAGCGGGACCCACATGGGAAAATGCCTCTCTCTTAACAAATAAGTGGGAGAGCAGGACTCATGGTGGGGGGGGGGGGCAGAAAAATAAAAATGTCAAATGTACAACTAACAAGGTTTGGCAGCCGCTAGACCGACCTTGCCTAGTGGCTGCCAAAGGGTTTCATTTCAGACCCACTGATTGGGAAGTCATTATAGTGGATGTGTCAAATGGCTCACAGGACCTGAAGGCGTACCAAATGGAACCGGACAGTGAATATTTTGTCATTGGAGATACAGCACACACACCTTCAGAGATTGAGGTAGCTCCCATGACTATTAAGGAAAAGATATCAAGCCTTATGCTGTTGGCACGCTGCGCGCACCCACCATTTTACCTAGAAAAGGGGCAAATTCTGGTCCAAGCCATTCCCATCCCAGTAGAAATAACAGTAGAAGGAAAATCGCCAGAAGTCTACTGGGCAGAGGTGGTGGGAGAGGATAAACCCTCGATGGCATGCAACCTAGCCCATGGATCAGAGCACTTTCATATGGAAGGGGTTCTGGACACGGGCGTAGACATCACGGTAATACCTAAGACCATGTGGCCATCACATTGGGAGTTGCAACCTGTGGCAGGTAAACTTCAGGGCATAGGAGGAACCACATTGACAAAGATTTCAAAAAATGTTGTGCAAATTGAGGGACCTGATGGGAAATTGGCAAGTGTTTGTCCATTTGTTGCAGACTATAAGGCCCCCCTGTGGGGGAAGGACACCATGTCACAGTGGGGTGTCTGGTTGGTCATTCCTAAGACACCCCAGGATTTTTGGAAACAGCCACTGTGGTGCGCCCTGCCCACAAGTTAAAGTGGTTGGATAACACCCCAAGGTGGGTAGCACAGTGGCCTTTGAGTAAAGAGAAACTCGAGGCGCTTGAGAAACTTGTGGAGGAGCAATTGGCTCAAGGACACATACAAGAGACAGATAGCCCTTGGAATTTCCCAGTCTTTGTAATAAAGAAGCCTGGGAAGGACAAGTGGAGATTGCTCCACGATCTCCGAGAAATAAAAAAAATAATAGAGGACATGGGTCCAATCCAACCAGGGATGCCTAGTCTAACAATGCTCCCTCGAGACTGGCAATTTGCTGTCCTAGATATCAAGGACTGTTTCTTCCAAATTCCATTGCACCCTGAAGATGCCGCGAGGTTCACATTCTCAGTTCCCATCATCCCACCATCGAGAAACCCCAATGAAACACTATCACTGGAAAGTTTTGCCCCAAGGTCTAAAATCCAGTCCTTTCATATGCCAACAGTACGTAGCGTCGCTACTGTCTCCAGTACATGCAGAGAGAAAGGACGCCATCATCCTTCGCTATATGGATGACGTGCTTGTGTGTGCCCCCAATGACTCTATACTCTAACACACGCTTGACCTAGTGGTTGAGATTTTAACCTCTGCTGGATTTCAATTGCAGAACAACAAAGTTCAAAGGATGCCACCTTGGAAATACCTGGGTCTGGAGATCGCTGCAAGGACCATTGTCCCGCAGAAATTGGAGATCAATTGCAACCCCAGAACACTAGCAGACCTCCATTCTTTGTGTGGGTCTTTGAATTGGGTAAGGCCCTGGCTAGGCCTCACGAAAGAGGACCTAGACCCTCTCTTCAATTTATTGAAGGGGGAGAGGGAGCTGGCCTCCCCCAGGGAACTGACCCCAGAGGCAAAGACAGCAATCGAAAAGGTACAGAAGGCCTTGTCAGAGAGGCAGGCTCATTGGTGTGAGCCAAACGTGCCTTTCCAATTCATTGTTCTAGGAAAGCTGCCACATTTACATGGGTTGATTTTCCAATGGATCGAGGGGCAGAAGGATCCACTCTTGATTATAGAGTGGGTTTTCCTCTCACACCAAAGATCCAAGACCATCACTAAGCCACAAGAGCTGATAGCAAAGCTGATTCGGAAGGCCAGGGTGAGATTGTGCGAATTAGCAGGGTGTGACTTTACATGTATTCACCTCCCAGTCAGGCTTTCTGAGGAGGGAAGGAACTCTCCTGAGAGACTGACCAAAGGGATGTTTGAGCATTTGCTCCAGAGCTGCACCAGTCTCCAATTATCTCTGGACATCTACAGGGGACAAATATCAGTCCATGCCCCATCTCACAAGTTGTTCAACAAGGAATTCCACCTTATTCCTCGAGAGAAAAGGAATTGGAGACCACTCAATGCTCTCACAGTATTCACGGATGCATCTGGGGCTTCCCACAAGTCGGTGATGACTTGGAGAAATCCACAGACTCAGCATTGGGAAGCTGATGTTGAGTTTGTGGAGGGATCCCCCCAGGTGGCTGAACTGGCTGCAGTGGTAAGAGCTTTTGAGAGGTTCTCTGAGCCAATCAACTTGGTGACAGACTCTGCCTATGTGGCAGTAGTGTCCAGGGCGGAGCAGGCCGTGCTCAAAGAAATAGAGAATGAACATCTCTTCAGATTGCTCTCAAGGCTGATTTATTTAATCTCTCACCAAGAGCATCCATTCTCTGTGATGCATGTGAGGTCACACACTGATTTGCCAGGTGAGATTGCAGAGGGGAATCGCAAAGCAGACTCCCTTGCTGCTCAGTCAAAAATCCTGTCTCCCTGATGTCTTCCAACAGGCAAAGCAGAGTCACCAGCATTACCATCAGAATGTGCCAAGTCTGATCCGACAGTTCCAGCTAACACAGAGTCAGGCTCGAGCCACTGTGGCCAACTGTCCCAGTGCCATCGATGGGCATGGGGGTTAACCCCCGGGGCCTTGGCAGCTGCGAAGTATGGCAGACAGACATCACACACATTCAAAGTTTTGGTCGCCTTGAATGCGTTCATGTAAGCGTGGACACATTCTCAGGCGCAATGTATGCCTCTGCTCATATAGGACAAAAGGCTGAGCATGCCAAAAAGCACCTAGTGCAGGCATTTTCAGTATTGGGGGTTCCAAAAATGATTAAAACAGATAATGGCCCAGCGTATGCATCCAAGGAGTTTCTGGAATTTCTCCAGCAGTGGGGAATAGAACATACTGGCATCGCCCACTCCCCCACAGGTCAAGCCGTGGTTGAGCGTGCACACCAGACGCTCAAGCAGGTATTCACAGGGTGGTGGACATCTATTTTTAGATCAATTTTATTACTTCTTGTTATTCTGTTCCTTGTAACCTTGGCATTCGTGATCCTGCGTCACTTGATTTTCAAAACTATCAAGGGTCTCATACCTTCTACCTCAGAAGTCAATCGCATAGAGTTGGCAAACCTGAGGAGGTCTGACTATGCCACCAACCGTAGGTGGTGGGAAACCCATACTCAGGGTTAAATTGAGCCCAGTGAATTCCTATAACCTTGTTAAACAAAAAAGGGGGAGGTGTTACAGTGCGCTTGGGTTATACTTTCCTCCCTTTCGGGGACCCCTGTGACTGGAATCAGATAAACAGGGTCCCTTCCTTCCTGCTCCCCTGGGGTTGGCGGAGAGCCAGAAAGCCCTCCCTGTCCAGAGCCTAGATAAGGCCATGACCCTTCCTGTTCGGTCTCTCTTTTCCCCTCCATCTCATGGATTAAACAAGCTTGGAGAACCACATCGGGAATTGGAGCCTCTTTTGTACCTGTGCCCATCTCCTGACGTGCCTTCCCACAAGGCCCCGTATATCTGGGCTGGCCTGGTGATTCGGGGGGGGGCTGAGAGGGTAGGCTCATAAAGCCCTTCTTATCTCTCAGCACTGACATGACATCAGGTGGCTGGAAATGGGGACAGGAGGCTCTAGCCGCTCCTGGCGCCCGACACGAGATGGCGCGTGGCGTCACGACATCGGCGGTGACATCGGCGGGGGGCATGGCGAGGACACCCACACGCAGTCCCTTCATCTGTGTCTGAAAGAGAAGCATCCTCCCCCTGAGGCTGGACTGACCTTACCCTGGTTCATTTAACTGTTTCACAGACACCTGGCTGCATCATTTGTATTATCCATTAATAAAATTATTAATTTCTCTAAGTGGGAAGAAACACCACCCTGCCAAGCTGGGCAGCTGGGTCTAGCTTCACTGATTTCATCATTGTCATGTTAGTAAAACATGAGGAGAGATTTTCCATTTATCAGGGGAAAAAAAGATCCGGTAGGGAGTGTGGTAAGGCAATTAAATCCATTTCCAGAGCTAAAGGGAAAAGCCACAATGTATAATTTTTTTGATACTTTCTCTCTCCCTGTTTGCAAATCGCACAGTTTCTAAAGATATTGGTCCAGTTATTCAAAATTATTCATTAATCTCTTCAGTGGATAATACTCAAGCAGCAGATCATCCAAAAAGTGAGTATTGCAGTAGCATTGCAACTAAACTCTCCATTTCTGCTGTAATTTATTGTAACTAACAGATGTGGACGACTCGGGTAATTAACCCGGGATGAAATTAAAATTGTGGTTTTGGTTATAATATTTGCAATTCTCAATTTTTACTGTGCAAACCAGCTCCAAAGGTCACCTCATCAAGAGGTGGGTGAAAGTATCTGATCTCTGATATAATGGAATTGCTACTTTTATTGTGAGGTTTAGATTTTGGTGATGGAACACTCAGTGAGCAGAGAGAGACAGCAGAAAATAAACATAGATTAAACAGAAAAAGCTAATGGCCTTCTCAGATCTACTAATCTAACAGGTGGTATCAGCAGGACTTACTCCAAAATCTCTTTATCTGTTTGGTCTCTGATAGTGCTTTTCCCCTGAAATACCAGGTGTGGCAACCCAAAGCATTTAAGAATCATGAGTCACATCTCCCAGTGCCACAAAATTTGCTTTAAATTCATGTTATTTCTTTTTAAAAAATTGTTAGCATTTTTTTGGTCATTCTTTTAGTTTGCCTTCAAATGGTAGAGCCTTCCAGCAATCACAAGTTTACAGTTTTTCTTTGCCACCACCAGCATTAAACACATACTCTTTTCCTCAGTTTTCTTTGTGAGCGAAAGTTTAATGTCTCTCTCAGCCACAGAACCTCCAAAGCTGGGGCTGGAGCTCTCCTCCAGGACAAGGCTCCCAGGAGGGTCTGGAGGAGCAGTGTTGCCACCTAGGGATTCCTGAGAGCTCTGAGTTTTCTCCAAGCTGGGATGCTCTGACATGTTTTTGTCGGGCTGTGGCTGTTTGCCTGCTCACTACAGGAGTCCTGGCAGGGAAGCAGGTTTTGGAGATGGTCTTTTTGGTTTAGCTTTTGTTTTCCTACAAAATTATTAGCCCCTGTGGCTCAGCACTGTGTGCCAGCCAGAAATCCCCCACTAGCTGCCTCATAAACCCTGTCCCAGCCCCTCCACCACAAGCTCCAGAAGCACATTCATCCCCAAGATGCACCCCTACACCTTTTACTTATTAATCAAATTTTTCACGTTTACCTATGGAAGTTTTTCAGCAGACAAAAACCGGAGGAGGATTTGCTGCTCCCGCCCTGACAGGAAGATAAACACATGAGCAAATGATTTGTAACAAACACCATGTAAGATAGATGGACCTGCTCCTCTGGTTCACGAATTATGCACAGACCACAGGCTTGAACAGGAAGAAGTTTTTTACTTGCTTTGTGAAGTACACACAGATGCATTTCTTTATTATTATTTATAACCACTTTCACAGTAAAATATACTCCTGAGAGCATCTTTTGCAGAATTATTGCAGCTTACAGGTTATTTAGTTAGCAATCTGGACAGACGACAGGTTTGGTTGGTTGGGTTTTTTTTTCTTTTTTCCTTTTTTTTAGCAATTACCTGGACCAGCAAGGTTTTTGTAACAGGCTTGAGCCTCTGGGCATTACAAGGTCGTACAATTGAAATGCCTGGCCTCCACTTTTCTCATCAGTCTGCTCAAGGGAGAGTATTGCCAAATCAGGCCCTGGGTTTTGCTGGGTGAGCACAGGGCTTTAAATCAGACTCTTGGGCAAATGCTCTGGCCCAACCCTCGGTGATGGAGCTCTGCAAGTGCTCTCAAACACCATGGAAAAAGTGCTGCTTCCAGAACTGTGTCTGGAAAGATGGGGGGTTTCTGGAGCCTCTGGAAGATGTGAGAGATGGACAGGTAACCAGAAACAAGGGCTATGGGCACCCCAAAGGGCTCAGAAAGGTGTTTCTCTGTACAGCCTTGGGGTTTGCTTCCATTTCATATTTCCCATATAAAGAACTAGGTTTTTTCTTTGTGGATAAAGCTTTTTTTCCCCTACTTCCATAGCCAGAATTAAAATGCGTTGCCATGTCCTTGGCAGTGCTGTGAGCAGGGGCAGACCCTTGATACAGTGATCATTGTGATTGTGATCATTGTCCTGTGCTACATTCACATGGAATTTGGAGTTTTCCTTCTTGGCCAGCCAGGTGAGGGAGGCAGCTCCCAGCTTTGCTCTGTGGTAGAGCTGCATCCTGCAGGAGTTGTGCAATGAAATGGGCACTGCCACTCTGTGCCTCAGAAATCTAACAGCTCATTAAAAATAAACAAATAAAATTATGTATTTTTACCCTGAAGTCCAGACAGTGCCAGGTGCTAGCAAGATCATTACTCAGTCCCTGCCCTCATGGCTCATATGTTCCAGATGTGAGCACATGTGTCCCTGTTCTGTATTGATTGGTGCAAATCATGTAACATATGTAAAATCTGCTGGTCTGTGAGCTGAGTAAAGACACAATTGCTCTGTGAATCCATTACTGGTAGGCCCAGATGGGTTCCTGGCCTAAATAAATGCATTTCAAACTCCTCTAGGTCTGCTTTCAAAACAAGCACATTGTTTATATAACACAGTGCAGCCAGGCTCCTACCCCTTCTGCTCACCAAACCCTCCCTGCCCTGGAGTTCAGGTACTTTCATTTCTGCATTTAAAAAATCAGAACATGAATACATTTTTGTAAACATAACTAAGAAAAAAACCTCTTTATTTGTAAATAAGAGTAAAGCATTATTTACATTCAGGTACTGTTATCTGGAAGCATCCACAACACGTCACTCTCAGGCACAGCAAAATAGGCACAGAATAAAAATATCTCTAAAGACCTAGACCTGTAAATGCTGAGTAACTTTATACTCTGGAGCAGAAATGCCTTGAAACACAATAATTTTATTCCTCCCTGCTGGAGCTGCACATGGGGGATGGCCAGAGTCAGAAATAAAAAACTGCTTTCCCTTATCCTGCTGCTGACAAAAAGACCCAGTCAATGAGGTAGGGGAAAGCACGGTTTTGTTTGCTTTGTAGGTGCTTAGGGGGTGCTGCTCATTCATCTGGGGGAGCCTATTTTCGACAAGACCCCGGAGCCCGCAGCTCCCGAGACAGACAGAAAGCTCGTGCGGAAGAGGAGGAAGACGAGGAGGAGAAGGCGAAAGAGGAGACGGTCACGTGGCTCATCAGCTGCCTGCGCCGAGCCGGTGCCGGAGCCTCAGCAGTCGTCAGCGTTCGTACACGGTGGCTCTCAATGATCACCTTTGTTGGCAGCCACAGGCACGAGCTGACGTGGCACCCGCCGTGTCACCTTGTCCTGTCCCCTGTGCCAGGCCTTCCGCAGGGGGCGCGGGCCACCTCCTTCCTAATTTTTGTATTCGCTTTTAGGGCTTAGAAAGAAAACGAAACGAAGAAGAGTGCCCTGCAGGGGAGGGAGGAGGTGGAGACATTTCTCCTTCCACAGGTTTTTCCTATTTCTTCGTTTCCTTATTTTCCTGCTTGCGGTCTCTTCCCCGACGTCTTGAAACGTGGCTACCGCTACACAATGAGGGGAAAGCTGCAATTTTCATGTGTAAAGCCGTTAGAATTTTAAATAACTGCTTTTTTAAAAAAAACCCAAAACAACCCAGAGGAAGAGAGCGTGTGCCCCTCTCTGCTCTGCCACCTGCCACCACTGGCTGTCCCTGGCACCTCTGCAGACACCCTCCCACCCTGGCAAAAGGCAATGTTTACACTTGCCACTTATATTTTTAGTGCATCCTAGCCCCAGCCGTGCCTCAGCACATCTTCATGGGCCAATTGCCACGGGGGGAAGCAACTCCCAGTAAATGGGAGTTTCATTTCTGGAAGGACCGAGGAAAGAACAATCCCCAAGTGAATCCTTACAGGAGCTGGCTGCAGGTCCCCATTTTCACCAGTCCTTCAGGTTCTTCCGGTTCACAAGGACAAGGTGCACAGCAAAGGCATTTGCTCTGCTAGTGGCCTCCCAGCGCCTGATCTCTGTGAATGCAAACAACACTTAAAGCAGCTAAGTGCTACACAGACCCCTCACCCCAGCCTTACAGCACCACAGAGGGACCATCAGGCTAAATTCATTGGGGTTTGATGGCCCTTTGGAGTCTGTTTCTAAAAGGACCTCAAAGAGTTACAAGTAACAGTGACCAATTTTCAATTTTCCTTCATTTTTGTCTTAATTGGCTTGTCTCCATACTGCTGGGATGCCACTGAGTGTTGGACAACACCCATTAACATCCTCACTGTGGGCACAGCCTAAGTGATCCCCAGGAGAAAGGATTTGCACCCCTGTCTGCAGTGACAGTCACTGCCGTTTAGTTCTGCTCAACATCAGCTCCCTTGAAAACAGCCCATAATCAGCTGTCCCCGGTTTAAGCACATCCTGACCAAGCACAGGATGTGTAATGGATGGAAAGCAAATCATACTTTTCCTTTCCCCTGCTGTAGGATGTATCATGCATTTCACAGGAGAAAAAGGCCAACCTGATGCCAAAGTCGAGGGCTCTACTCAGCAGGGGAAGCAATGCCACAGGGGGATTTTCTGAGGATAAAAGCCTGTGGATGATTAGGAGGTGCTTTACAACAGCAGTGGTATCATAGCCTGGGGTCAGCCAGAGCTCTCAGGCAAGGAGGAAACCTTAGATCTCCTCTCCAAGACACAGAAATGGGGTTACACCTCGTTCTGAAGGGGAATGGGAGCCTAGAGAAACCAAAACTGCTGCTGGAAGGTGGGAGTAGGAGAGCAGGTCATATGTTTCTATTCCCAGCTCTCCATGGCATGATTTATCAAGTGGTTATTAAAAAAAAAAAAAAAAAAAACAAAAAAAACAAACCCCAAAACAACCAACCAAACAACAACAACAAAAAAAAAAAACCCACCACAAAACCAAAGAAAAACAAAGAAAGAATGAAATAACTGGATAGAGGTTGTACAGCCTGGGCTCCTCTTTGCCTTCCAGCCTGCCTGGATACATGTCATTCTGGTAAAGGCTGGAGATCAGATACAGCCCTCAAGTTCAGGAGCTCTAACAGCAAATGAAAGAAAAGGCTCTGGATGAAGATAACTGCAGCAGTGATATGTATGACTAATCGCAACATCTTCAGATGTTTTCCCCTCTGCCTGTAAGAGTTATGTGATCCTAAACATCCTCAAGGGGAAAAAAAACATTCTGGCTAGCAGATGACTAACTGCTTGCAAATAATACAGATATATTATTATACATGACAAAAGACCAAAATATCTAAAATGACAGTGCCCCACAGGAGGGCTCAAACTGGGCACTCTAGCACTGTTCTTTCCTAAAAGCAATTGGGAGCCAGGCACCACGAGAGCCTGGCCACAGCCAGAATGGGCCTTTTGTTCCAGTGGGCCACTTGCCACCTCGCAGCAATGCCCCCAGCAGCAGGGTTGGGCTAGACAGCCCCAGATCTTTCTGGAAAATAAGCAAAGTCAAAATCTTACCTCTCTAACCATTCTGGCTTTTGGAGGGAGGCATCGCCAAGCTGGGCTCACAGCTGATCCTCATCTCCACTTACACAGTGCTTGTTCTCCAGTTCCACTAGGGAGATGTTTATGTGCAGAACCCATTTGTGCAGGCAGCAAAAAGTCCAACTCACTGGAGATCCCTGGCCAAAAATAGTTTTAAAATGCATTATTAGCCACACATTACCCCCACCACATGTGCAGAGGGACGTGTCAGTGGAAGTTTCAGTTTTCTAAAGGCAGATGTCTGTCCTGCATGCCTAAGGTTTGACCCCCAACCTTTACCTCTGTGAGGAGGGTCATCCTGCTCCTAATCCATCCCCCTTTTCTGGTCCTCCCACAATGGGAGAGCCAAGTGAGTGGGACTCTTCCAAAAGCAGCAGCAGCGGCCAAGGAAATCAGCCTTGGAACAGATGTCGCAGAGAAGAAAAGGGATAAAGTTAAGACATTACTGCAGCATGACTGGTTAAAAGGTTTTAGTCCTGTGTTGCCATTGACAGTTAACTATAAATCAGCAGAGGAACATTGTTCTCTAACATAAGCCCTTGTATTTTTAGATAAATACATTCCACAAATGTTTTGTAAAGAGTTTCTTTGCCTAAAGGATCTACTTCTTCCCAAGCCGCAGTGGTATGGCATAAACCACGTCACTAGTAACAATTGTTCCTGCATTTGTTTCTGGAACATAGATCACACAACACAGTTTATTTGGGAGTGTCTGTGTACTCTTCAATTCCTGTCCTTCTTATTCAGCCTCATAGAGTAAAACAGGCAACTGTGAGTCCAGGGCAGGACACAGCCCTGCCCTAGAGTGATTACAGTCTCCATCAGATAATACGCTGCAAATTACACATGGTGAGGCACAGACCTCAGACAAGCAGCAAGGGAGAACAGCTTGGTTTGGGAAGGAAATTAAGAAAAGCAAGTTTTAAGGGCAACCTTGAAGGAAGACAGAGAAAAATTAGGAGGGGGAAACCTAGAAATTTCAAGGACTAAACAAGGTAGGAGAGAGGTTGTACAGCAGAACAGTGGAAAAAGGATGATGAATACCAGATGAGATCCAGATGCTGAATTTAATCAGATCTTCTGGTATCTCACTTTGGGCAGGTCAGAGACTCTAAACACCAAATACTTAAAACCATAGAGACACCAAGAAAAAATTAAAGACAACTTTACTGACCTCCAAAAGTTCATCACCCCCAAAAGAGTGCTGTCGAACAAAATGATCATCCAGCCAGCCTTGCTCCCAGCTCTCCATTGTCATCAGCAGCTTCTCTTACCTGCCACCAGCCCCTGCCAGGTGGCACTGGGAGACAAGTGGGATGGGTGGGGCAGACAGAGCAGCTTCAGCACACGATGCCTATGCTTCTCCCTTGAACTGGGCCAGTAGAGCACCTCCCATAGCAGCTCCTTGAGGGTGTGCCTTCCTTGGCAAGCTCAGCTCAGCAGGAACAAGCCCGGAGGTGCAGCAGAGGCATCAGAGCGAGGATAGGGCAAGATGGAAATGAGGCAAGGGCAGGGACAGGGGACATTGTTTATTAGGTCAGCGGGCACACTCAGAAAAACTACATGTGATTGCAGGCACATCAGGCTGCTTCAGATCTGAAACAGAAGCAATAACCTTAGAGCTAAATACAGACTGAGAATATTTGTTCTGTGTTCAACTTCATTATATTAATGAATTAGGCAGTTTGAGAGAAAGGGTGATTAGTTCCTGTTGATGAAAGGGAGAATGCTAGCCAGAGGACAGCTGATGATGTAATTTATGGCACAAAGAGAGAGTAAGAGAGATAGGAATAATTATTGCCTAGGAATGTCTGGTGGTGGCAAAAACTGTAATGTAATATGCAGTCGATATCTATGTGATTTTCTGTCCTGGAGTCAGGAATTTTAGTACTTGGATTGTCTTTTGAAGCAGTTCTGGTGACCTTCCTTGTAGGTCAGGAGTGAGAGGTTGGAGATGGAGTGGCTGATCTCTTTACTGGGTGTTTCTGTCCCTTATCAGTTTGTACAAGTTAATTTGAGGTGGTTGCCTGCAGTTGTTGCCATCAGCCTGTCAAATCTGTCATGCAAAGCACACAGGCAGGAGGGTGGTAGCAGGTCTCAGTCCTTCTGTATCACTTAGAAATCTGATTCCATTAAGCAGATGTGGTTAATTGCCAGCACTTCTGAGTTCTTCACTATCCATTCGATATTGTTTCCTGTGTGGTGACAGTTCCAGAGAAACTGTGATTTCCTAAGAACCTAAATTTTCACATAAATATAAGTTCTTAGTGGACTTGTAGAGAGAAGAATATTCTGAAATCTATTTAACTCTACACCCAAAAGATAAATTAATGTGATGTGAGGTGGATTATTATTTATGATTACCTCATAATTTCTAAAATATTCTTGGACAACTGAATCACAATTTCTCAAGTGATTTGGTTTAGCAATGCTGAAATGAATCTTTAAGGATAGCACTGTAACAGTCTAAAGGCAAAAGAGCAGAATACCCGTTACTCAAAACACCCATTACTCAAAAATGAAATAGCAATTTTCTCAAATAAAATATGAGCTATGTCTCAAAGCAGTTAATAAATACAACATGAGATTCAATATGTAGTATTCATACACCTGCAAAGTAGGTAATTGCCCCAAGCGTTAATATTTTCAACAGTAATTGGAATTTTGCACTCTTCCACTCAGTTGTAGAGATGCTGTATGTACCTGGTTAAACCTGAAAAACACAGACCCCTGGGCTTGAAAAACACATTGCAGTTACCTACAACATCTGAGACTCAGCAGGGACTGAAAGGCTCAAATATGGGCTTAAAATCACCAAATCTACTCTTGCCCAGTTCACCTGTGGAAAATTCACACTTCTTAGCATGGCTGTGGCAGAGCCCAGCAGCCCTGTCTCTCTGCTGGCATGTGGGATGTGTAGCATCAGGGTCTAATGAAAATCAAAGGGGAATTTGTTTAGTTTGTAAAATTTGTCTGCAAATCTAAATTTGACCAGCAACAACTTCAGCTGTGAAATTTTCACATGATTTGTACTGGAGGAATATATACTTTCATATATATAGAAACATCCACAGACATTCTTTTAGAGAATGACACCAATCAGTATGTGAGATTTCAGTGCTCCAGAGGCCTTCTGCTGTGATGGGGATGAATCAGACTCTACATGCCATGGACAATGAGAACCCAGTACCTCACTTTTATAGGCATGTCTTGTTTCAAAAATAATCCAGGTTAAGAGAGCTGAGCAACAAAGGAGGCACTCCAAGACCACAGTGACTAAATGCAATAAAAGGAGGGAATGGCAGGTCAGCCCCAGAGCTTGTTCCTGTGGCACAGAGAAACTGGATGAAGTTCCTTATAGCAAACAGCCAGGGAAAGTCTGGCACAGCGGATTCCAGTGGAGACAGAGGTGGAAACAACACAGAAAAGGGCAATGGCTTGCCCAGAGTTAGCTCTGGACTGTGGAGTAACTGAGCTATTATCTATGACACCATGCTTCTCTCTAACCTGCCACCTCTGGTTTCCATCAGCATGGCTGAAAACTCCTGGAGTGTTGCATTACTGAGGCTGCCCAAGCAGCAAATTCACCCCATTCCCTGGGACTGAGAGCATCTCCTGCAACCCTTTCCTGTGTTCTGACATTCCCAAGCTCTTGACACTGCGTCTTTCAAGTGAAGCCAAGGAAAGCCTGAGGCCAGGAGGTGCTGGGAGAGGGCACCTCTCTCGCTGGAGCCTTGCACGTGGTGTCTTCCCTGGCACAACAGCTCCAGCACAGCACAGTTCAGATCTGAGGTCAGGCGGAAGTGGAGTCTGGGTGAAGAGAGGAGCAGCATGAAAGCCTGAAGCAGCACATCAAGTAGCAAGAGGTGGTGAACAAAGGGAGCATCACAGAACTCGGTCCTACTGAGGATGCTGTAGGAGGCAGAAAAGTTATGGTTATGGGTGTAGCAGGGAATGAATATGTTCTGCCAAGGAAAGAAGGTGGATTTCCAGGCCTGCTTTTAAAGGCATTAGCCAGTTGATAAAAAATTCTGAGAGAAGCTCACAGGGGCACTAAGCAACAATAATTAAGGCTCTACAGTCCCAGAGTCCTCTTTTATGCTCTTGGTAATCCTGAAGCCAAGGAGACAAGGGAATGTAGCACAATGAGCTCCATGGCTGACAGACTGTGTAAATGTAAGAGTGTCCCAAAACACAGAGCAAAGGAGCTCTGATTCCAGGCCTCTGAAGTGCTTAATCACCAAATGTTTACATCACAGCAAGTTCCACCAAAACTGCAGCCATCGATACTACAGGTTGTTTATAACAAACCAAAGCTGACAGAATAAAGGATGGAGGTTGAGGGATGTCTGCACTGCATGCCAAGTCTTTTTTAAAATATTGTACACCTGCCATTTGTTCCACACACTGATCATATTTTGTCTATGAGGTAGAGAACTCATCATTCCAAAGGGGACGTGGTTTATGTTCCTGAGTCTTAATGCTTTTTCCCTTCTGTAAGGCAGAATTCCTTACTACTGTCACTAAAATAAAGCCAAGAGGACAAGTCACAGAGGCACTGCCACGATAACTGTTCCTCTCACTGATCTTTGGAAACAGTCTCTTCAGCAGGATTTTACAGCTCTGGCACTTCAATTTAGCAAACTTTTTATGCAACTCATGAGGGGAATGCAGCCAACTCTGTATACTCAATTTAAATCAACCTGCTGATGATATAAAAAAAGAGTGCTGAACCACCAGTTTGCTTCATCTGCTCCAAAACTACCAACACAAACTCTGAGGTATTTGTTCCTGAAATGTTAATAGAACAGTCTGGGGCATCAGATCAGTACATGAACTCTGCTTTGATCCCATGTCAGTCCAAAGAGCTGATTTAACAACTTGTTGTTTGGTTACTTGATAGTTCAGAATGTAGCTGGGATTTTTGCTCCCACCAGGCTTTTGCAGGTTGGGATACGGTGGAAGCAGAGAGTGCAGCACTGGGGGATCATCTGTCCTGGCTGTGCACCAAGAGATTGTACAAGCAATATTCAGCAGCTTTCTAATTTTGCACCATCAAAGAAGGATGATCCTTCCGTAGCTTATAGAACCATAGAATGGTTTGGGTTGGAAGGGACCTTGATAGCTCACCTAGTCCAACTCCCTGCATTGAGCAGAGACAGCTTCAATTAAATCAGGTGGCTCAGAGCCCTATCCTCAATGTGTATGAATTACCTGAGCCGAAACTGAGAACTGCAGAACTTGTACTCATCGACCTGCAGTGCCAGGCCCTGGACTCAGCTCCAGGGACCCTGGAGAACAGGACACAACAAAGGAGCACTACTCTGTGAACTCCATCCACAATTCAGCTTTCCACGGCAGAAATAACCAGAGCAGTTTAATTTTGGTGGCCATTACCAGACTCCTGATCAAGAGAGACGTCTGTTCCCTACCCACAGAATGAACATAGCACAGACTATAGCTGTCCCCTGAACTTTCTGTGCAACCATGCTGGAGCCTCTGAGCAGTTTCAGGGATCCTCGACTGCAATTTTGGAAAGTTATTGACTTGTGCTGAATTAAGTGAGCCCTACAGACTAAAGTACCTTGAACTTGTGCTTGGGTGGGGACCTGGGGTGAAGTGATAGGAGGCACTAAGCAGCACTGAGGGGGTCACATACTTATATTCCTACCCTTTTCTTCACTGTAAATCAAAGTCACCTTCCAAGGTTTAATTCATACTGGCAATTCTAAGGAAGCAAACTACATGTTCACATGAGAAAATACAAAAGAATTTGCACACCTGAGCAAATGCTTCCTTTTCCCTATTTTCACGTCCTTTCTATCCAAGCAAGTGCATTTACCTGACAGCTGAATACTGGGTGTGCACAAACGACCCCAGCGATTCACCTGGCACTTGGTGAGAACAGAAAGTTGCAATGTGAATATTTGGTCTCAGAAATTCAGCACCGAACTTCAGCAGAAGATAAATAACTGGGTGAAGCAGACTGAACACAAAGCAGGCATCTCTCATTCCTCTAACAAGATTTAAAAAATCATTCACACTTAAAGGTTAAAAACCACTAAAACAAAAAAATCTCCACACTTGCATTGAGAGAACTTGAAGTTCTCTTTGACTTGTCTCCTTTCAAAGCACCAGAACCAAACCCTACTTGTCAAATCTTTATATTGAAAGGGGCTGCAAAAATGTATGTTCCAAAAGGTTTTTCCTTGTCCCTTCAGACACAGAGCTGGTTGTAGTGGAAAGAAACAAATCAGCCTGAGAAAAGGATAAGCTCACTGACCTTTAAACAAATGATCTCAGTTTAAATCACAGGAATAGAAATATTACAGAACACATGAAGAGTCTCCACTGTCAGAGTTGCTCAGCATCTTGGGCAGTTTAGGTATTAGTATTGTGCTGTAAATAGTAAAACAGTAGCAAATCTTAAAAGTCTAGGCATTCAAATAGGAATACACAGAGCTGGCATTCTCTGTTTTCCAGCAACTGATCCAGCATCTTTCTAATTCCTCTTAAAAGCAAAATCATCCACTTAAAATGAGGTACTAAATTATGCGCTTTTAAGGCCAGCGCTGTCCACAGCTGTCCTGTGAGTGGAAAGATCAACCAGATGGCAAACTCAATAAAAGGGAGCCAGTTAAACAGAGACAGATGAACACTGAAAAAAACCCTTCGCTCCATTATTGCTTTTGAACTGGTTGTCATGGCACTGGAAATGGATACTACTGTCAGCCTCCCACCTCTGTCCGGCCAGCTCTTCCCAGCCTCTGCCCAAAGCAGGGAAATTTGCACTGGTGTGAAAAGCACAGGCTGCTGCCTCCACAGCTCCACTCTCACCAAAGAGGGGGGATGTGCATGGAGTTGCACCTTTTGTCACATCAAGTGCATCCAACAGGAAAAGACTGACCTTCGGTCTCAAATTCCAGTGTCAGAACACTGAAGTTAATCTCATTTTAATTCTGTGCTCTGTCTGTAGCTCACAACTTGCTGCCAAGAGCCAAGGACTATCCACTTAGCACTGGGTCTCTGTACGGCTGGAGCTGCCATGGAACATAAGCTGACCTTTGTCAGATTTACACATTAATGCAGTTTCTATTCCCCTAGACAATGTCCATTAGCAAGGAACACTATTTGCTGAGCAGATGGAAAAGAGTAAAGGATTCAACTTCAAAATAGACCTGGAAGAACTGAGTTGTTCTGTCAGCCTCTGCATTCTTTCCCCTCCCACTCCCATTTGATTTTGAGAATCTATTCAGTTAAAATTGGTAAAATCTGCTAAAATAAATACCTTAGAATGTCACAGTGTAGTTGCATTACACTTATCTTTTTAATAGAGCATATAAAATGCAAGTTTACAATGGATTTAGTAAACTGTAAATCAGCACTTTTATTCAGTTTCGTTTCTGAGCTATTAATCCCTAATACAGAGGCAGAGTGCTGATTTGCTAGTCTAGGACCTCCCAAGAGAATAGTTCCAATAATCCCAATGACATGGAAAGGAAATGTTACTCAATC